>NW_006203877.1:185662-216997 GCF_000334495.1 Tupaia belangeri chinensis
ACGCGCCCTATAACGAAAACCTCTCAAAAAAAAAAAAAAAAACTAATTCCTAATTCAAAATGAGAAGTTTTTAAAGATTGAATGTGTGCTTGTATGTCCTACTATTCATTTGATGGGGAATTAGACAAAATCTATTGAAATGCAAGCTTGGTAATATGCTGGTCCACAATGCTGTCTTATCTTAGTGAGAGAATTCTGGTAACGTGCAATCCACAGTCACAGTGCACATGAAAGTAGCTGAAGAGGGAGGACACGCTTTATACAGGAAAGTAAAAGTAAAGTCATAGGATCTACTTATTAACATTAATTTTGGCCATCATTTAAAATATTTGTGAAGTACTCACATTTGGTCAACTGTCAGAAAAAAATGACTCTTGTTAGTGCTTCCACAATGGAAGCAACACATTTTTTAGTCATAAGAATACATACCAAGTACACAACCAATTCCAGTTGCCATAGAATAAAGTCCAACTCTTTAAAGTTCTAATTGCTTTACTTAACTTTATAATCTTATATAAACCTTTTTATCTGGTCAGGATTCCTTTTGGAGGGGGGATAGGGGAGGTTGGGAGAGGGAGATTTTTGCAATAGGTCCTGTGAGTTCACTGGACAGACAGAGGAAAGATGAGAAATAACTCCCAGGGGGATGGCTATACCACAGTCCCTTCTCCATTCTCCTCTGAGGATTTTGGGTAAGCATGCACATGCACCCAGCATGATTTTCAAGTTGCCAGACTCCCACCCCAGTCAGCCATATGGGAGTCCAGCACCTTAACCACTAAGCCATCTGCTAGACTCTTTAAAGGACACTAAGTGGCATCATATTCATCAGTTTCCATAGGTTTCCACTGTGTTAAGCCACTGAGATTTTGAGTATCTCAGTGGCTTAACACAATGTTTATTGCTCAAGTTACATATAAACTACAGGCTAACTGTAGATCTGCTCTAGGCCAGGGATCAGGTTTGTGAGGTAACTGTTCTTTTCAAAGTAGAGCCAGAGGTCAAACGTAACTAGACAATCACATGGAAGGTTTTGCTCCGTGGGACATATATCACACCTATCAAATTCGATTAGCCAAAACTAAGTCACACAACCAAGCCTACACCAGTGGAACTGAAAAGTATAACACAAGGTACCACAAGAGGAAGGAAGAGAAATATTTCCTCACAATCATAAACCATATGAAACCCATGCTTGATCATTATTTCATTACTTTTCATGGTATCTTAGTTCCCTGGAATGGTCTCAAAAATTCGTTTATTACCAAACTCTCCCATCTCTTGAGGCTCAACTCAAATGAAATGACTCCATAAGTCCTTGCTTAATGATTGCTGTCTGTCATCTTTTTATTTTGTCTACTTCCCTGAACATTTATATGTATCATTTATTTTTATACAAAATGATAGCTTCGATCACAATGTACTTATTTTATTACTTTATGCTTTGTTTGAAGAACAAGGACTACAATGTCTCCTGGTTAACGTATGTACTGCTTACATCTAAATTATACCACGGGGCTGGTAGGTAGCATAATGGTTAAGGTGCTGGACTCTCACATGGTCAACTGCAGTTCGAGTCCTGGACCTAGTGGCTTGCTTTCTCACTTTCTCTCTCTCTCTCTCTCTCTCATCAAATTAAAATAAATAATAAAAAGTTAAATAAAATCATTATTTAAAAAAATTAAATGATAATGCAAAGACTTGTTGAATGAATTATTCAGTTAGGTTTTGTCCCCTTTATTGAGTATAGCTTCTGAAGAATAAAATCCATTTATAGTATTTGTTTTTTTAGAGAGAGATTTTTTTTCCTATAGGGCACATGCACTTGCCAGAGAGACAGAGACAAAGACAGAGATAGAAAGCAAGAAATCACCCCCCAGGGAGGATGACCATGCTATAATCCCTCCTCCATTCTCCTCTTAGGATTTGGGGCATGTACATGCAAGCCTCTGGCTTGAGTTTTAAGCTGCCGAATCCGGGACTTGAACCACAGTCAACTACATGGGAGTCCAGCCATATAACCACTATGGCATCTGCTGGTCCCACATTTATACTATTTCTACATTGGTCTCATTTATTTAAACATCTATCCGTAGCATGTACAAATGACAGGAAAATGTCGCTGACTCAACAGTATTACTCCAAAAGCACTGAGATATTTGCAGCTTGAAAAATACAGCTTAGAAATAACATAGGATTTGGGGGCTCGGTTACTAAATCCATGTAACGTAACTTCTGAGTCGTTTATATAAAACACAAGTAACGGCTACCTCGGAAGGCGTATGCTGTATATTGAGTATGTCTAGGAAACCAACCTATTGTAGGTACTCAGAACAGAGTAGCTATCGTTATTCCCAATATTGGCAATGATTATTATGAACCTTTGTGCATTACCCATGTGATGACTGTAAAATGCTAATCTGGGCTAGTTTCAACTTGCAGTTATGAAGCAGAATTAACTCATCCTGCACCAGATACAAACTGTGAATTCAGCCTCAAATGTCAGGCTCAAACCAACTGAGGAAGGATTCGTTTACTTGAAAAGCCTGGCAAAGTCCTTCATAGACATTATCTGAGTAGATAAGAATAAAGACAGGTCATAGCTTGGGCATGGGCAGGTAGGCACAGAAACATATGTGTAGAAAAACAAGAAAAACGGGACCTGCGGATAGCATAACGGTTATGTCGCTGGACTCCCACAAAGTCCAATGTGTGAAACTCATGCCGGGTTTGTGTGTGTGTGTGTGGGTGTGTGTGTGTTTGTGTCCAAGATCCTGAGAGGAGAATGGAGGAGAAGGGATTGTGGTGTGGCCATCCCCCCTGGGGGGTGACTTTTTGCTTTCTGTCTGTGTGTCTGTAGCAAGTGCACACACCCTATAGGAAAAATCTCTCTAAAAACAAAAAACAAAAGAAGAAGAAGAAAAATATCATCAAATCTTTAAGGTAAATAATTCATATATCGACAAAGATGCAACATAAATCATATATCTTCTTGTGGAGTTTTGATGGCATCAGAAGAAGAAATATTTTCTACCCAAACTGAGGAATCAAAAAAAGCCTAATCTATAAGTAATTCTGGACAATTTATAAAAACGAAGGGCATCCTCACACACTCGGAGCTGTATATTCCAGCTATGACTGTGGGACCAACCTCTTCCTCAGGAATGTTTAGGATTCCTAAAATTGGCTTTAAAACACTTAGAAATTAACTAAGGGATAATCTGTAGATTAGAATCCACACATGGCTACTTACGTTTATATCTGTAATTCCATATGTAGTTTGCATTACTGTGTGGATATGAATAACCTACATATAAATGTAGAGAAAAAAATGTCAATCACCTGATCAATAATGTTGCCACTGTAAAAAATAAAATAAAACCTTTCCCAACTTTGCCTTATTCCCCTGCATTTTGTCTGCCTTGCCTTTTCTCCTAATGGAGGAAAAGTCTGAGAGTTGCTTAATAACGCATTGGTGTGTATTTGTGTCAGTGTTCGTGTTAGTGTGTGTGTGTGTGTGTGTGTGTATAGTGGTATTCAGAGAATGTTAGCAGAAACACACAAAAATTCCTCCCCCTCCATAAAAGGTTAAGACAGTGTAACATTTGCAAAATGTTAGCTTTATCTCTTTCACTTTAGAAATCATGCTCACATGCTTTTTATATTTTATAAAAGACCAGGTCTCTAAGTGAGCAAAAAATGTTTCACTCAACAGCAACATAATTCACAATTTCTTTCTTCAGCTAAGAGACTTGAAGTGGGATGACTTTCTTAAGAGATTTGCAACATTTAATTATTGTCCACATCTTTAATAATTGGCAGGTTACTATAGCCATGGCAGCAACTTTCGAAACAAAACAATGGTGCCATTGCCCAAAATGTGTACAAAACTTTGAACAGAAGAGGCCAACAGATGGGTAGTGATTATGTCACTGGACTCCACATGGCCGCCTGTATTTGAGCTCCCAAACTGGTGACTTGAAACTCATGCCAGTCACATGTGCCTGTGTGCCCGAGATCCTGGGAGGAGGATGGAGGAGAAGAAATTGTGGTGAAATTGAACCTGGGGGTATGATTTCTCACTTTCCTTCTCACTGTCTCTGTCTCTCTTTCTTTCCAGCAAGTGCAGCTGCTCTAAGGCATAAACCTTTGCAGAATATATATATACACACACACACACATATATATATATTGAACTGCCTTGAAAATGTATGTTCTTCAATGTGCGAGACTTCTGGAGTCATCAGATTTAGAAGAGTATTACCATAGAAGAATCACAGCTGTTCTTTATTTCATTAGTAAGCAACTCACATCAAAACAAAATTAATTAAAAACCATTCATTCTGACTGGTAATAGGAAAAGGAAAAGAAAAAAAAAACAGGGTAAAAATTTTACAGCAGATTCACAAAATAGCAGGTATAACAGAAGTAACAGAAGTATCAAGCACCCTTTAGGGAGTGAAACTTCCCAGCTGCTTAAAGTTATCTACATAAGAATATTATATTTCTAGGTTATATTCATAAACATAGAAATAAAATAAAATTGGCATCTGAAGTGAGGTGCTGTCTTGTGGAAATGAGCCTTTATATAACAGGTTATTCACAATATTTATGAAATATATAATTTATACTGAATTATATCTAATTTTGTATAAAACATAAAATGAAATTTGAAAAGATTTAAACATAGCCTCGAGTAATTTTATAAAAACTGGAAACGGATACTATCCCCAGCACAATGATAGGAAGCAAGATGGTATGTTACCTCAGCAGTGCTGAGGGAATAGCTAAGAAAAATTCTATTCCTTATCAGCTGGGTTTTTTTTTTTTTTTCCTTTTGACAGATTCTTCATTATCCAGTTCAAACATCTTAAAGAAAATTGTTGAGTTAGTTTACATATAAAATTAGAATTGTTTCTCATTTTCAAAAAATGGATGCTCCTAGAACTCTCATTAATACCATGTCCAGATGTGTGTCTTGAGGATTCTCTTTCAATATCTTCATTCTCTTTTCAGTGTGCTGGACTTAACACTTGAGTATTACCTGCTGCCAAAGCCTTATCAATGAGTATCAAGACATTGTCAAATATTGCTTACCAACCCCTATTTGGTAATGGAGATAAGAGTCCCCAGTATTTGTGGTTAAGTTACATTAATTTATTCCATTAGCTGGAAGTCTTTTCTCACACAAAAATTCAAATCAAATTCTATAACATTAAGCCAAAGATAAGGTTAAAAATTAATACCATTATTAATTAAGGGCAAAAACGGTAGCAAATTACTCATATCAGTGAGTAAATTAGTCCTAAAATCTCTAGAAAATTCTAGCTAAGTTTCTAACATTAAAATATACCTTTACATCAATTTTGGGTGTACATTAAAATAATTTTCTTTACCAAAATAGATTTTTATTAATATGTATTTTTCAAATTAGACTTGTAACCCATTTCAAATCCTATAACTCTAGGGGCATTCTATACATTTATCAAGACAAACTTTTTTCATTTATTATTTATTCATTCATCGTATGTTTATTAAAATGTATATACATCAAGCATACGTGTTTCCTGTTGACACTGAAACAAAGCTTGTGACTTAAAACAAGATAAATGTATTTCCTTGTCATTCTCCAGGTTAGGAATCTAAAATAAGTTTTAAGAGGCAAACATCAAGGTGACACATCAGCAGAGAGCTCGTCCCTTGCCTTTCCTGTGTACAGAGGCTGGTGGCATTCTTTGGCTTCTGGTTGTATCCCTTCGAACTGTGCTTCCTTAGACATAGTGCCTTCTTTACTGTGGCATTTCCACCATAGTGCTCTAAGAACACCTGTGATGACATGGAGAGCTTCTGAAAAAAGTACCAGAGGGTTTTCCCAACTCTCTCACATTTAGCACAGAAAGCTTTACCTCTGGTCGCCCAAATGAGTACCGACTTTGCCCCATCAGCAACCATTTAATTCTCCAGTGGATACCAACTGAACATCCTATCATTTAATTTAGCTCTAGTGACCTGACAATAGCATGAAAACCCATAGTTTAAAGGCTCAGCCCCACAAGACAGCCCCTCACTTTAGATGCCAGTTGCAATCCCTAGGCTGTGACCCGTATTTCTGACCAACCATCTCTAAATCAAGGTTCACATGATTCCTTTTTTGGGTTCAATTAATTGGCTATTAAGCAGCTCACAGAACTCAGAAAACAGCTCAGGATGTTTACTCATTAATCATTATGGACATTCCAGGTTCAACCTGGTGGTATCCTCTGTAGGGAGCTGAACTGTAGAACTGGAAGGCACATGGCTGCTGCAGTGCAGATCCCAGTCCAGTAGAGATCAACTATTTTTGTGCATACTGAGCATGTTCAACATCCACATGGGCTGGAGGTCTGGGACAAGGGGCTACAGAGTGATGAGATCCTGTGGACAGTGTCCCTGACTCCCTCTCCTTGCATGCACACGCACACACTCACACAAAGGCTATCATGAATAAAATAAATAACTTGAAAAATAAATGATAATACAAAATATACAGATGAGCAGCCAGATGGAAGTTGCATAGGTCAAGGCATGAGGGAAAGGATGTGGAGCATCTAAGCTCTCTCCAGGTGCACTGCCCTCCAGGAGTCTCCACATGTTCTGCTCTCCAGAAGCTCTCCAAATGCTGTTCCTTTGAGTTTTGGGAGTAATTTTATGGAGTGTTCATCACATAAGCATGACTATTACATTGCTGGTCAGCTGTACTCAATTCAGTTCCAACCCATCTCACGGAGTGGGACCGTAAGACCTGACACTACTCGTGTTGTGGTCTTTCTGGTGACCAGCCTCCACCCTGAAGCTATTTAGGAGCCACCAGCTCCCAATCATCTGATGAGCATGAAAGATCCTCATCATGGGACCAGCAGTTAGCATAATGGCTATGTCGCTGAACTCCCACATAGTCGACCGCAGTTCGATTCCCAGAGCCGGTGGCTAAACTCACGCTGGGCGCATGTACGTGCATGCTCAAGATCCTGAGAGGAGAATGGAGGAGAAGGGATTGCTGTGTGGCCATCCCCCCTGGAGGAGGTGATTTCTCGCCTTTTGTCTCTCTGTCTCTCTTTGTCTCTCTGTTGAGCGCATTCACCCTATAGCAAAAACCAATCCAAAAAAAAAAAAAATATTCATCACTCCAGTGTGTTACAGGTTTGAAGGGTTGAGTGTAGGAACTAGGGACAGAGACTAAATATACATTTCTTATTATATCACAGTATCACAGAGCTCATTCTGATAATCCAAGAAAATCTCCCCAGCTCAGGGAGATTTTTGCTATGTACTTTGCCATGTAAGGTAACATACTCACAGGTTCCAGGGTTACGACATGAGCATATTTGAGAGTCATTCTTATAGACCCAGGCTAAGTCCTATTCCAGCTGCTGAAAAAAATTTTTAAAAAAGAGCACGAAGTAAGATTACTCCTGCCTACAATTAACTTTCATGCTAGAATTTTTACTTTTTAAAAGTAATTATTGATTTAATTTAATTTGTTATTACTATTTTAATTTGCTATAAGTTATATGCACCCACCATAGACAGACAGAGAGAGAGAGGGAAAGTGAGAAAGCAGGCTGCCAGGTCCAGGACTTGAACACAGTTGACCAAGTGGGAGTCAGGCACCTTAATCACCAAACCAGCTGCTGGCCCCAGAATTTTTACTTTTGAATAGGTATCTCTCAAGCTCCTCAGATAAAATTTAGAAAGAATGACAAAAGCAGAGGGAGTTGTGCCTGGGACAAAGAGGCAGGAAATAAAACAACCCAGAAATTGTGCAGAAGTTACACAAAATGCCTGGTGTGAGAATTCACATCAGTTATTGGTGAAATAGCAAAGTGTGTAGGCCTGATTAAGAAGACAGAAGTCTGGGCACAAAACCCAGAAACAAGATGTTAAATAAGGGACCAGCAGTTAGTATAATGGCTATGTCGCTGAACTCTCATGTAGGTGACCGTGGTTTGAGTCCTGGACCCGGCAGCTTAAAACTCACACCGGGCATGTGTGCATGCGATCCCAAGATCCCAAGAGGAGAATGGAGGAGAAGAGATTGCGGTGTGCCCATCCCCCCCTGGGGGAGTGATTTCTCACTTTCTGTTTCTCTCTGTCTTTCTGGTGAGTGCAGAGGCAAAAACCTCTCCCCCCCCAAAAAAAAAAGATGTTAAATAAGAAGAAACTACTGTATCAAGCAGTCGATCAGATGCCTTCCTCTGCTGGAGTAGGTATAAATCCTAGGAACAATGGAGGAAACTATTGGGTGCATGCAATTAAAAGGAGATTGCAAGATGAGAAATTAAAAAGAAACTAAACCGATTCATGTATGGATAAACTTCTAGGATATCAATGATTTGTCAACTTCCCCACAGGTTGTACTATTTCACCTGGTTTAATAATCTCCAAACAAGATTTTATTTATAACTTGATAAAAGTATATAATCCCTCTTCTCCCTCTCTCCAGTCCCTAATCCTCTGCCTTTGAAGAGCTTTTGATCCTTGCATTGTATTTTATAAGTTCCTAATTGAGCATGAATTTGTAGTATTTTATGAGTATTCCATCAAGGCTTTCTATGTATGAATACCACTAGGCCAAATTGTTTCTCAGAACAGATACTTCCTTGCTTTATGCTAGCATTTAGCATCTGTCTAGTAAGGAGAGTATAGTCTTTATATGTAGGTCATAAAAATTTCATAAAATAGAAAATATCTGTCTATTCAAAATACACATTTTGCAACTTTTCCCCAAACCCCCAGACCAAAATTGTTTTGGAAGTAGTGTCAACCTAAAAAGAAGGCTGAGACAAAAGTGAAATTAAATAACGTATTTGAGCCAGGGTTTAGGGGGCTTGGCCCAGGTGATGAGGAATCCCAGTTGCCTAGAATTGTGCTTGCCAAATGGCTGCCAAGAAAGCTGGCTTACATAACAAAGATCAAGAGGGGAAGTTATAACCAGTTAATTGTCAAAAGTTTACATGATCCAGGGCCAGCAGGTGGGGTCGTGCTTAAGGCACTGGGCTCCCACATGGCTGACAGCTATTCAAGTTCTGGATTTAGGAGCTTCTTTCTTACTCTCTCTCTCCCTCTCTCCCTCTCTCTCTTTCTCTCTATCTCTCTCTGGTGAGCACATGAGCCCAGTAGCAAATTAAAATAGTAATAATAATAGTAATAATAAACAAAATGAAATAAATAATTATTTTAAAATAACACAGGCAACTGATAGTCTTTTATTCTCTTTTTTACATTTTTTTAGAGTTTTTGTTTTGTTTTGTTTCATTTTGCTATAGGGTGCACGTGCTTGCCATAGAGACAGAGGGAGACAAAGAGACAAAACGAAAGAAATCACCCCTGAGGGAGAATGGCCATGCCTCAATTCCCACTCCTCCATCCTTCTCTCAGGATCTTGGGCACACATGCACATGTGCCTGAATGAGTTTTAAGTCACCAGGTCTGGGACTCAAACAGCATTGGAAGTCCAACAACCTAACCATTATGCCATCTGCTGGTTCCTATCCTTTATTCTTTATATCCTGAGCTAGAGAACACTGGGATGAAGAATGGGTTGAGGGATGCATTGCAAATCTATAATCCTTTGCAACAGATTATTTCATATAATTTCATGACTCCATCAGAATTAGCCAACATAGAGCCAGACAGAGTCAGCACAGCTATCACCATCAAACATCATGATAAATGAATTGCTTAATCCTGTTCTTCGGAGAATTTGAATATTTGGGATCATTGGAGAACAAAAACACCAGCCAAGCTTCAGTGGGATAAAGTGTGTGTGTGTGTGGTGTGTATGAATATGTATTTGTATTTTTACAAAGGAAAATCTAGAGAAATGAATTTCTAGCATAAAATAAATAGATCTCAAGTGCTATAATAAAATATAAAGTACTCCCCCCAAAAAGATTCCTAAATAATGTCAGTAAATATTCTCAAGGTGCCACTTTCTTGCTCTTCAATTTCACTCCAATTATTGCACCCTGTGTCAGCACCCTGAAAACCTAGGTGAAATTAAAATCACTTAAGCAAGGAAAGTTACTATTTCCATCCCATACTTTTGTTCCTTCCCTGCACCAGAGTCAGCTGAATAATACATAAAACCTTTCATTTTTTTATGAAAAGCAACAGCTGGCAAATTGTTCAACTGTTTGGAAAATCCTGGCAAAGTAATGTTAGTTTAAGACAATGCTAGCTGACATAAACTTGTCACATTAGACAGATTAAAAAGACTAATGGAAATGTACAAAAAGAAATAAAAAAGGTCATTGCACCACAGTCGGATCTTGCCCTGGGCTTGGGCTGTAGACAATCGATCTGAAATTGCTGCTGACTGATGGCATTAAAAACAGAGAGAAGAATCCATCTAAATGGATCCATACTAATGCATCACCCAACGTGCTGCTCTCTGGAACACCAGCACATACAGTTTTGTAAAAGACCGAATGCAATTATTTCCTATTTTCTGCACTCACAATTTGAGATGTCAATCTGTGTGGATTGCAAAGGAAACATACCTTACAGCATGATTTTCAATGTATTCATCATTTTCCCTTTGGGTTTTTTCCATCAGTTACTTAACATATTTTTCTATATGGGTGTTTGTGTGTGTAAAGCACTGAAAATACCATTGGTTACTTGATATGTGAAAAGAAAAGGGACTTGTGAAATTTTCTTCATGGTATTATAAACACATTGCTTTTACACTAGAATATAAATGTTTCAAAATTTAATGATCTTAAAATCAATAGTTTCTAGCTAACTGGGACATTTCCTATCACAGAAATTCCATTGAAAAATGAAGACAATTCTTACTTTAAAAAATATTTTTATTTAACTTTATTTATTTGCTTATTTTCATTTGAACAGAGAGGGGTAGAGTGTGTGTGTGTGTGAAAGAGAGAGAGAGAGAGAGAGAGAGAGAGAGAGAGGGAAAGTGAGAAAGCAAGCTGCTAAGTCTGGGAATCGAACCATGATTGGCCATATGGGAGTCCAGGGCCCTTAACTACCATCCCAGCTGCCAGACCTGAAAATTCTTACTTTTTTTTTAACCCAGATAAAATGGGTATAGGCCTTTGAAATAAAATTATGCAGAATCTACAACAAAATATTAAAATAAAAGTGTAAATACTGAACTCTCAAATATGTGTTTGCAAAAAGATGAACATAAATTCATGCAAATATTACATTTTTGCTTTATCCAAGTCTTCTTCTTCTCAATCTCTTTATGACTCTCTCTCTTTTCCCCCCACAATCTTTTATGCTCTGTGTGTGTATGTATGCATGTACACACTCATACTTTTCCCCACTCTTTTTATAATTTAAATGTATTCAACTCTGGATTGAAACTGAGTTAGCTCCAGATCATCTTTCCCCTTGTCCCTTTATCCCTTCTACTTGGAATTGATCTAAGATTTGGAGGGCTTGCCATAATTATTTTGGGAGAAGAGACAGAGTTTATTCTAGTTTCTCTCTCCTCTGATAACATTATTCATCTATCTGAACCTCTGCAACACTTAAAACTAATGACAGTTGTCTACAGTTCTTTCCTATTCCACAGTGGCTAATACCATTATCACTACCAATCTTCTTTGTCCTACTCCAGCCACTTACAAACCATCAATTTTTCTCAGCAATTCCACATTCCTTTGTTGGGTCTGTGGAAGCAGAACACAGTCTTGCACCATGCTCAAATTTCTTGAGCTTTTTTAGGCTGTGTGTGGACCCTTATTATTATTATTATTATTATTATTATTATTATTATTTTAATAATTACCAGAGGGTGTGTTTTGAATGGTGGTTGAGGAGCATTGTCATTGTGATGGGACGTTCAGTCCTTGGGCTTAGATCTCTCAGATTAGAAATTAGATTCACTTCTCTGTCCCCAGATGCAAATAAAGCTACAAAAGTGAGAAAAGTTTGGAAAGTAGAAGTTTAATAGTATGCTTGGGAGAGCTCCCTGTGGGCAGTTTGCCAAGTGGCAACTGCACCAGGAATAGAATTAGATGTTACTTTTGTAATGGGGTCTTGCCATGAATATTTAGGCAGGGAGGTCTGTCGTTATAGCCAGCTCTATTGTTTGTTTTGTGGGCTTTTGTTGAACTTTTGTATTTCTTGCCTGGTAAAAGGAGCTCAAGTACCCAGAGGGAGAAATCTTACACATGCCCAGTGTGGCCTTTGAAGGTATGAGCATGCACATAAGGAGATTTTTGCACAAGTACTTTTTTATGTTTGTCTTTTTCAATATTCAATAAAAATGCTCTCAATATTTTGGCATTAGTTGTTATGTTTTCTGCACACTTTTAGGATATTTCCTTCAGGTAAAATTCTTCAGAACTTTAAGTTGATGGGAAATCTTCTTAGACTTAGTTATGAGGAGTCCAGTATATGACCCAGATAAAATTAAGGTTATATTTTGTTTTAAATGAAAAGGGAGCTGAATTAGTCTCATTTATTTATTAACTCTTCTTCCACTAGGCTTTAGTTCCATGAGAAGAGAAATATTTTTGATACTGCAATTCAGCACCAAGGACAGAGGTTCTCACTAAATGTGAATGAACAAAAACTGCCTTGGGGATTTATCCAATGATTTGTTAGCTGGTATAAGCACATGGCTCTCTGTGTTGGGGAAAAAAAATCTTTGAGCTATAAAAACAGATTTACTGAGTTTGAATCCTGACTCTGTGTCTTAATATCAACATTATTTTGGGACCAGCAGTTAGCGTAATGGCTATGTCACTGGACTCCCACGTAGTCGACCATGGTTTGCGTCCTGGACCTGGTGGCTTAAAACTCACGTCGGGCGCATGTGCGTGCGTGCCCAAGATCCCGAGAGGAGAATGGAGGAGAAGGGATTGCAACGTGGCCATCCCCCCGGGGGTGGGGGTTGATTTCTTGCTTTCTGTCTCTATGTCTCTCTCTGTCTGTCTGGCGAGCGCACACACCCTATAGCAAAAAATCTCTAAAAAAAAAAAATCAACATTCTTTAGAACAAATTATTAAGTCCTTTGAATTTCTTCAAGTAAAATTGGATTGAATGATACATAAAACCACCATTTTATTTCATTCTTACAGTGGTTCTATTTATATTTCAACAATCTTTCTCTAAATATAATACAATTAAATCTTAAAACCATAGAGAAGAACTAATTATAAATAAACATTTCAAGGCTTTGGCTCTTATTTCAGAGAGATGAGTGTTACTGGACTTGCCCAGGACAACTATTAAATCTACGTGTGTCTGTGTGTCAGATCTTATGAGAAGCAGATATCAAGAGATTTATTGGCAGAAATGCCTGTGAAAAATAGAAGGGAAGAGAGTAGCCAGAAGGAGTAGGTTTAATGTGTGCTGAAGGAGTAATGGCAAGAGGGTTAGGGTGGAAAGAGCCTCAGATGGAGTATAGTTATGACAAAAGCTCAGATAGGTGAATGGGGAATATCCCAGATAATGTTGCTTGGTGGAGTGTGCTGAGCAAGATCTACAGTAGCACTCCTGCTGCAGATAGTGGGAAAAACCCAGGGGAAGACTAGCCACATGCAGCTGTGGACCAGAGACAACAACTGAGCCATCAGCCAATCTGCTCCTCAAAACAATTTCTCTTGAAGGAGATGTGAGTGTCACATTTCCATGGCTGCCACAATATATTTATACCATAGCATATGATAGAACTCTGAAAAAAAAATTTTCTCAATCCAGCAAATGTTCTTCCTTGCCATTATTTCATTATACTGAGTTACATTCTGAAAATAAACAATATCCATGGAAATATAACTTAGAGATGAGATACAAAAAAACAGAGGGAGAAAGGTATCAGCCTTTATACTTCAGCTTTTAGCTTGTGGTTGTCCTTTAGACTGTCTCCTCCCATCACTAGCATGACTCGTTTCTACCATCTTCAGTTCCTCACTTTTCCCTGCAAAAGTTATACTCCCCAAGGTTGGACTCAAACCTATTAAATTTTCTTTCATTTGTCCCCTAATTAAACTCTCATGACATCTACAATTGGGCCATGCATATGCACTTCTCATATGTTTTTCTTTGATAGCTCCAAGCTTAAGCTGCCATTACAACTACCCACTAAAATGCTCACTTAGATATGTTAAGACAACTTTGACCATTTAAAAACAGCCGATGTCAGGTGGTTGGTGGTTGAGGCAGCTGGATCCTACATAGCTGGTTGTGTGGTTTGAATCCTGGACCTGGCAGTTGAAAACAAACAAACAAACAAATGAAAACCAAAACAAACAAACAAATCACCATGCCAGGCATATGTGCCTGTGTGCCCAAAATGCCAAGAAGAGAAATATGAGAAAAGATTGGGTGAGGCCATCCCACTGGGGATGGCTTTTTTGTTTTCCTTCTTCCTTTCTGTCTCTCTCTGGTGAACAAGTATGCCCTATAGTGAATTAAAACAAATAAACAAAACCAACTGGCTTTATCGTGACTTCTTTAATGTTATCAGCTATTTTTCCTAGGGATATCACTCTTGAAAAGTCATCCTCTGCCTGCACTGAGGATTATCAAGATTTGTCAATTCTTTTTATGAAAAAGTCTTCTAAATCCTCTCTTTATTTCTGTACACAGCCTATAGTCAATATCCTTATCACCCTAGTACCAGTATTATTATAATAGTGACCTGTCATTAATCTCACTCCCTGAGATAAGATTATAAGTTGCAGAGCATCAACCAGTTACTCAGTGTTCTAGAGAGAGTTCAAAATACAAATGAAAAGCCCTAGTCTAGGCAGCCTTCAGGGGCCCAGGAGTTACTGACCCATCAGGCAGAAGGAAACTCAGTCTCCGGGTATGAAATAACATTATTTTAATCGAGATAGAAATTAGGAGCAAGAAAAAGTTTAAAACTTCTGTAGAAAGGTGTTGCTGTTTTAGTTGTTTTAATCAATGACACATTTCTTACAAAGTATTTTTGCTCTTAAAATGTTGCTGTCATAGCTTTGAAATATAGCATGGGATTTGTGAATTATCTCACACATAATCACTTACACATGTAAGGGAGGTTAGCACAAAATCAAGTCTAAATTTCCATGTATAAAAGCTGATCTAATCTTTTCTTTCATTAAAAAAAAATACTGATGGATCCCAACATTCTTCAGGAACCTGTTAATAATACTTTCACACTCCTTCAAGGTCACCCACAGGTGATAGCACTTAAACTTTTCCTATTACTTGGGGGTTAGGTAAAGCAGTGCTTCTCATTCCAGCCAGACACCATGAATAAACCAGGTTGGAAGAATATTCTTGGAGCTGCTAGCAAAATCACAGCTTCCAGAAGCAAATTGAAGAGAAACAAAGAGGTCCCCTCCCAGTCATTTTCTCTTCCTCTCCTCTGGTCCTACGTTTGCTTCTCTCTTAGAAGTATAAGCCAGGCTCCACCTACACACTTCTCCACACAGTGCAAGAAATGAGCTGAGCACCACTCCCAGGAAAAAATGCACACCCTAGAGCACACTGTACCCTTCTGTTTGGAATCTGCCAGTCAGTGGTATCATACATTTTCCTCCCCTCTTGAAAACAGTGTCTGTCTTCTCAGTTCGTTGTTTCCTAAAACACACCTTCGCCTGGCCCTTATGCTGGAAAAACTGAGCACTGCAAATGCTTGCCTCCATGGAGATTGTCTCCTTTGGTACTGACAATTCTTTCATGCTTCTTTCCAAAATCATGAATCAAAATCAATGCACATCGGGACCAGCAGTTGGCGTAATGGCTATATCGCTGGACTCCCCCGTAGTCAACCGTGGTTCACGTCCTGACCGGTGGCTTAAACTCACGCCGGGAGCGTGTGCATGCGTACCCAAGATCCCGAGAGGAGAATAGAGGAGAAGGGATTGCGGCGTGGCCATCCCCCCGGGGGGTGATTTCTCGCTTTCTATCTCTCTGTTGCTCTCTGTCTTGCGAGTGCACGCACCCTCTAGCAAAAACCTCTCCAAAACAAACAAACAAAAAAATCAATGCACATCGATTTTTGTGGAATGTTTAGATGTTAGCTGCTATAGAAATGCAAATAGTGAGGTGCAGACAAAAAAGAATATGTTGAGACCAGCAGATGGCGTAATGGCTGTGTCTCGGACTCCCATGTAGTTGACCATGGTTCAAGTTGCGGATCCAGTGGCTTAAACTCACACTGGGTATGTGCGTGTGCGTGTCCAAGATTCTGAGAGGAGAATGGTGGAGAAGAGATTGCTGCGTGGCCAGGCACCGCCCCCCCCCAGGGGGGAGTAATTTCTTGCTTTCTATCTCTCTGTCTCTCTCTTTCTGGCGAGCACACGCGCCCTATAGCAAAAACCTCTCCAAGAAAACAAACAAAAAAATATGTCACCAGACACTTTCATGTCTAATTAGATGAAGCTGCCCAATTCTGGCTCCCCCAGAGAAATGTAATATAACCTTTATTTTTATTTTTGTGTAATTTAGAAACACTTTGAAAATTAAGGACAGAAATGTACTTTGGGATGATTTACTCATGCACTTTTTTTCCTGCTATGACACTTTGCCAACTGCTGTGACCAGAGTGAGACTATGTATTGATCATTGCAACCTCACATCTTCTCCACCAAGTTATTAACCACCCTTATGCATGCTAATCACTCTTGTGATTATGATATGATACTAATATAATTAGTATAGAATTAGTATAGAAGAATATGAAGTGAATCATATTCTTTTCTCTTATAAATTTGACCATATGTTGTTTATTTATTTATTTCTTCCATGAGTGAGAGAGACAGAGACAGTGAAGATAGTGTTCCCAACAGGGTCTTCAGGCTGTGATCTGCTACCAGCCTCAGCCAACGCAGAATCATGGGCACCCCTGTGCCAGTATGCTCACAGAGGCCTCTGGACACGAACCAGAGACCCTCCCACATGGATCAGCCTTGCAGTGTATCCCCTTTTGCTGCTGCATCACTGTACAATCCCTGTTTTCTGTTTTCTACATCATTATTCTAGAAGAGCCAGCTTGGGGATTCTTGAGTTTGCTTTTTTTCTTGGTAGATACATCAAATCCAGCTCCTCCTTAAGTAAGAATTCCTTAGAAAGATACTTTCTTTTGAGTGACTCCTAATGTTTACTAAGGAGCTCCATTTATAGCAAATAGAACCTTTCCTCAGTAAGCATGAGAGAAAAATTGAAAATATCTTTTTCTGATATGAAACAAGTAAAAAAGTCCGATGATAAACACAATGATACACTCCCATCAAAATGGGGTGAATCAACTTTTTGCTCCCAAGTAGTTTTCCCAGAAAAAAAAGTAGCATTTTCCTCAGAATGCCTTTCTTTTTTTTTTCTTTCTTTTATTGAACAAGACAAAAGTTTTGACGAAGAACTGAATTTCTAAGTGTTTTAGATGCTTTGTCTTGCACCTGAGAGAATGGCAGAAATTGATTAGCAATTAAGAAGTATACACAAAATTATTTATTTCAAAATTAAACATGATAAATGGTCTCATTTTATTATCATTGAAACTAAATGCATCACTTGAAAGCAGTTGAAAAACATTCAGCCAAATTAAATGGGCTGCTATACTGTGAGTTGGTGTTAATTTTACCTCATTTATATTAATGTAAAGCAAATCACCAAAGCAGAAGTGAAAATGTAGCAGCGTTTGTTAGTAAATTGCACTTAATGCCCTGGCAGCATTATAGACATATCATTAATTACACTGTGCTGGGTGCAGCATTAAATCATTTATCGAAAATCTTCCTCTTAATGTAGTTCTTAATTTTGGCCACGATCAAAAGAATGCTTCATTTTAAAGAGCTATCAAAATATTGATCTGAAACTCTAGGTATAATTGGCTATTTCACAATTATATTGTCTAGGAAAATAAATGGTTGGCAACGTTAGTCATTTCTGGACAATTATTCTCATAAAAATAAAGAAGATAAAGTTGCAGATCAATTACCTGTTGGATATCCTGAATATTGAGTGATTACCTGTTTTATCAACGATTTATTTTCTCCTCAGTAAGAGCATGAAGTTAATTCTCATGCCGTACACATGTGATTGCAATTGATAAGGGATTTATGATGCTCATCATAAATCAATTTGGGTACTCACTCTTGTGTGATATACTTGTGAAGTAAACATCATTTGTAATATATCTTCACTCCCAAAGGTGTAGATCTATCACCATGCATAGACTATGATGTGAGGAAACAGCCTTGCTTTTGTTTGTTTCTCTCATTCTATATCGAGCAGAGGTTCTGTTTTTAAATATTTTGATAGTATTTTTGAAAGTTCGAATTAATCTGATTGAAATGAACACTTAACTGTCAACCGTTTGAAATCCACATTTAACTTTTTCTTAAATACAACTTTTCTATTAAAAGATAGAGATCAGGGCCAGTCAATGGAGTTTTGGTGACAGCAGCTGTATCTCACATGGCCAGCTGCACAGTTCGAGTCCCAGACCTGGCAGCCTAAAAAACACACTGGGCGTGTGTGCATGTCCAAAATCCTGAGAGAAGAAGGGAGGAGAAGGGATTATGGTGTAATCACCTCACACTGGAGGATGCTTTATCACTTTCTCTACCAAGCACATGCACAGTCTAATAGATTTTTTTTTTTTAAGGTAAAGAAGAAAGAAAAGAAAGCAGAGGAGAGAAGAAAGGAAAAGAAATAGAGATCAGATATGAACACAGTAATACCCAAGCTGACAAAACCAAATCAAAAATACTTGCATGACAAATTTGCCAATTCATCTCATTTAGATAAGGTGAAAAATGGACAGGCAGGACAAGGTCTATAGAGCATATAATTGCATTATTGGTGCTAGCTGACCAATTTCTAGCCTTGGACTAAGAGGTGTGTGTCTTCTGTTGATAGAGAGAGACCTGTGAAGGACACTCTGCTTTCCTTTTATTGCCTGTGTACTTGAATTTACTGTTCCAGGGCACATCATGGCCGCCCTTTCCCTCGGGGCGTTAGCATGTAGCATGTAGCTCATAAGCTACTTACTTTTCTGAAAATACTAGCAGATAGAATCTGCAGCCTTTCTCTACTACCTTGGGATTTTCTAATTGGGAAGTGACTTCTTGCTATAAGCTCCTGGTTCTCCACTTGCAGAGCAAACATCCCAGAATTCTTAAAATGCTTCTCCTGGGTTTACCTTTTTATTGAGAACAAGGACAATCCCTTAGCTGAAGTGCAATGGATTTAAAAAAGAAGGCCTGTATAAATAACTGAAGATTATCAGGTTTATTGTGGGGGATGGAGGGAATGTATAAGTTAGGAATATGTCTGGCTACTTATTCCATACATACACACATATACACACATATATGGTATCTTTAAAAAGCCCATGGGAAATGAATATTATGAAAAAAAATCTATGTATGAATTCTAAGCATTATTAACAAATATTAGCTTGTACTTTACTTTTATCTTGTTTTCCATAATGTTTTTGGAGTGCCCTTGTATAATATAAACTGAATAGATTTTTCTTTCTCATGGAATAAAAGAAAAAGTCTGATGCTTCTGATCTTGGACTTCTACAGGGCTCTGTGACATCATCATACAGCCAGGTGACTTCCAGCTTAGTGGTGTGCTACCACTAGAGGGACAGTCACTCCTACCTATGTAGTCCAAAATGGCTGCTCTGAAGGCTCTTACCTCTGTGCTCCATGCAGCAAGATCAAGGAAATGGTGTAGACATTTGTGGCTCCTCTCCTTCGGGAGTAATCACTGAAGTCTTGAGCTCTCCTGGTTTCTCCTTGTCCAGAACTTAGTCATATGTCCATATCTAGCCTCAAGATGGGCTAGGAAGTGCATGTGAAATGGTGTGGTGAAGCACCTGTCACCTGGCCTTCTGTTGGGAGGTTTAAGGGGGAAAAGAAATATTGAAAGTTACCAAGTTTGCTATGCCACAATACCCATTTTCCATTTCTAATTATTTTTAAAATTCCCAACAGCATGGAAAAAATGGAAACAGGTGGAGACTGAAATGTAATCTTGTTTCTTAGACAATGAATAAAACCTTAATGTTTTCCATTAAATAAGTATGTGGTTGTAAGGCAAGTCTCCATTAGATAGTTTATTTCTGCCTAGTTACTACTTGCTGGAAAACCAGGAATTAATACTGCTGGGTCCTTAAGAACAGGACTATATTTAGTTGACTTTACCTCTCAGTGCTTATTCATTATAAATGCAAGAAAAAAAAATACTGGCAAATGAAAGAATAAACTAAATGGTTAGGATAACTTCAAATTCAAATAATGGAAAATAAAGGTGTCATATTTCTATAACCAAGTACTTAGGAACCTGGACATTTGAAAGCAGTGAGTGAGAGCTAATATACAACAAAGTAACTAGAAATGTGCAAGTCACTGAAACTCTTTGAAGCTCTACATTCTTCTTTCAGGAATAGGGCCAATAAGCCAGGATGAAGGGTCACAATTGACTCATTTTTCTTTGTTCAGCCTTCTCACATATAAGTAATGTCTAAGCCCTCGTAAGTTTTATCTTCCATACTTCTCCTGAATCTGTTCAAGTATTTCTACTCATATTTCTACTATCCCAATCTGAGGCAGCATCATATAGTTTTAGTTTACTTGGATTACAGCAAGAATTGGTTACCTTCTTTCATTTCCTACAGTCTTGTTTCTCTCCATTTTTCATATGGCAGTCAGAATGATCTTTCTAGAACACACACTTAATAATGACAGTCTCCTAATTAAAAACATTCAGTGGTTTTTCCTTTAGGATCATTTGTAAATACTTAGGATGGCCATGAAGTGCTATATTGCTTGATCTTCAGCAGCTTCGGCTTTTATGCTGCTCTTCCCTACCTCACACCCTTTCATCTATTCATAGCTAACTTCCTTTAGTCTTTTGAATGTTGTAATGCTCTTTCTCCCAGGTTTTACACATGCTGTTTTTCTTATTTGAAACAATGCCTTTCCTCTTTCTACATCTAACTTTTACTCTATTGAGCTAATTCCTTTTCTTCATTTACTTATTTACTACTCATTTCTGCTAGAAAACACTTAAATAACTTCATCAGATGCCAATAATCAGTGAGGTCTCCTTGCTATCTGCTCCTATTATACACTATGCTTTTCTTATTTATCAGTCTAATTTTGATTGATGCTTAATTAACCTTAGTCTCTGCATTTATCATAGTATCTGTTCGGAACAAAGTTTGAACTTATTAAATATGAACAGTATAAATTTCAATTAATATCAATTAATAGATACAATGTAGGCACTAAAATACAGAAGCAAGTACAAAATAAATTTAAATATCTATGTAATTGGAATGATACGATTATATTAAACTATGCTTATTACATATATACAATATTTATATATTTGTAAATTGAGCTTTTTAGATCTCTACCTTTTAAGGTTTATAGTCCAGATGCCATAAATCATAAACCTATTCCTGTTATATTAACTCATAAATATGTGATATGTTCTAGTCTCTTGGAGCCTGGAGAACAGAACCAAAATCTTAACTCTCAGTCTTATATTTATAAAGGAAGATTTTATCTCTGGAGAACTCTACCAATGCAATTCATAATTATTACTGAGCATTCTAACCATTAGTCTCTAGAGGGTAAACTTTCTTGATATGTGGATTTTTATGAATTGTGTGGCTTATTTCTGAAATATACTTTTAGTTTTTCTCATTTGCTCATCCTTTCTTGGGAAATAAAGGGAAAAATGTGCCAGAGGGTGATCAATGAAGTTTTTATCAAGTCTGATGATAATATCTATCCAATAAAAAATGATTGTTGTGGCAACTGGACTTAATACAATTTAACTCTTCCTTATATTTTTCTCTTCAATCAGGATATTATTTAGATAGGATAAACCTCATGGAGATAAAACTCCCAGTAATTTTTGCTTGTTACTTGGACTTCCTTAAAAGATATCTTAAAAATCAAAGATCTTTTCTCCTTCAGTATTTAAGAGCTACTTTTAAAAAACTTAAATATTACTTTAAAAGCATGCTATGTGTTATTAATTCTATAAGAATTAAATTTTCTTAGACAGGGCCACATTTCCATATAAAGAGCTCTAGAAATTGAAGATGACAATAATTTGAGAGAACACAGCGTTTTACAGTTTACAACTCAGATCAAGAGCATAGAAGAGAAAACACAAATATACAGACATAAAGTCACTAGGCAGATGTGCCTAGGAAATTGCACACTTGAAAGATATTAAAATACTCTTATATCCAAGCAGGCATCTATATTTAACCAGAATAATGTTTGAAATGACGAATATAATCTTTACACAGGTTCACAACTGTGTCCATAATGGTTTCCTATCAGAAACCTATTAAGTCCTAATATGTTTGTGTGGAAAATTTGGATTACATGGTGAACAAGAACACCTATCTCTCATGTGTATGACTCCTCAATTAGAATCTAATAAAATGTCTTAAGAGAATTAAGGCATTATGAAGTTGACAATAAAAAAAAAAATGAGTCAGGCACAGAGACAGTGGTGTGAGTAGCATGTACCACTGTATGATGCTAAAAGCCCATGGAATGTCCTGGTTCAGATCCTAGATCAACCTAAACTTGCTAGACAATTTGGTAGTACAAGCCTATAATTCTAGCTAACTGTGAGTGTGGCAGAAGGATTGTGGCATGATGGGGTCCTGTTGAAAAATCCCTATCCGGACCAGCAGTCAATATACTGGCTATGTCACTGGACTCCCATGTAGTCAACCAGTTCGAGTTCTGAACCCGGTGGCTTAAACTCATGCCGGGCATGTGTGTGTGCGTGCCCAAGATCCCAAGAGGAGAATGGAGGAGAAGGGATTGTGGAGTGGCCAACCCCCCTTGGGGGAGGGGAGGTGATTTCTTGCTTTCTGTTTCTCTGTCTCTCTCTATGTCTCTGGCAAGCGCACGCACCCTATAGCAAAAACAAAACAAAACAAAACAAAAACACTCTAAAAAAACAAATGCCTATCTGTCTTTATCTTTCTGTCATTAAAAAGAAAAGTGGGGCAACAAGCGCTGTGGTGGCTAAGAAGTGGGAACCCCCACGGCCAAATGTGTTTCAGTTCCAACCTGGCAGCTTGGGTATCAAGGTGTGCATGCATTTCCAAAACCCCAAGAGAAGGACAGAGGAGCAGGAATTGTGAGGGACTGTGGCATGGCCATTTTTCCTCACATGTGTGTGTGTGTGGGGGGGAGTTTCTCACTTTCCTTGTTTCTGTCTCTGTCTTTCTCTTTGTATGGGAAGTGCATAAGTCTTATGAAAAAACTTTAAATAAATAAATAGTAGAAAAGAAAAATAGCTATAGATGGATCATAGATGATGAGAAATTCCTGAAAAATTATAAAGCAGGTGCAATCCAATTGATACATGGGTCCAGACGACTAATATAGCAGTGGACGCAATTCAAGATAACAATAACCAGTGATGAGTAAAGTTAATACCAATGGCCACAAACACAAATATTAGACAATTTACAGAGAACCGATAGTCAGACCCACTGGATTGGTCCTAGTTGAGCTGTGGCGTGGACTGCAGTACTATCAAAAGTCTAGATGTAAATGAGGACATCTTGACACTCTGAGTATTTCCCAAAGGAGCTATTGAATTCCTAGACTATACAGTAGACAAACCCATGAAGAAAACAATGGCACACACAACCAAATAGTCTTCCACCCAAATTAGTAGAGGCTATATCTTATTTGTAGAATCTGCATCCATAGAGAACAGTATAGGAATTATGAAAATATAAGCTCCCCAACACTCCTCAAAATGAATTATCAACAAAATTCTTTTAAAAAACACCATTAAAGAGAGGTATTAAGTTAAACTAATTAAGAAATCCCTAGCTGAGAAGACAGTTAATAGAGGATATAAAATCCATTTGTGAAAATGGGAGAACCCATCATAAATCTTAGAAATTAAAAATTTCACAGCAATATTTTTTAAAATAGTATGGTATTCAGGGAGACACGGCTAAAAATATTTTATGAAAAATGTTCGTGAATTAATGCATTTGCAGTTACATCATTTGTTTGAAGAAAACCTTTCTAATCCTTATAGTCTTCCTTTCTGCATGCAAGTACAGTTTATTCCTGATTTTATTATTTTATTTATGTTTATGTTTTGAGACAGAGTCTCACTATGTTGCCCAGGCCAGTCTCAAACTCACGATCCTCCTGTCTCAACCTCTTGAGAGGCTGCAATTACAGCCATATGCCACTGTGCTTGGCCTATCCCTAATTGTGCATTTGGTTTCATGAGAAAACTGAAAATCAAGACAGACATGCACAGACTTCTAGAAATCTCAAATTTAGCACCCAAGGGCAATAATGAGAAAGCAAGAGAAAGAGGGAAGAAAGGAAGGGAGGGAGGGAAAAAGGTGAGGAAAAGAAAAAGAAAGAAGTTAAAAGCCCTCCATTTTGTACAGAACAAGAGGCAGAAAAATTAAATGTCAAAAGAAGTTTGATAAAAGCACAAGCGTACAAAAAAAAAAGAAAGAAAAAGAAAAAAGTTAGTGGCATGTGATGGTATTATCTTCATACATAACAAAAGTAAAGCCAAGGGGGCATCAATATGGACAGAAAATTGAAGACAAGTACTTAGGGTAACTGGTGAAATAATGGGTTACTAAAGTCAAAGAGAGAATTATAGGAGAAAATAAACCAAAACCAGCAATAAACACTAAAATATAAATGAGGACTGAAAGTCACAAATGAAAATAAGTACTATCATGAAGGGAAAAAAAATGTTTATTTGAGGATGAGGGGCTAAGAGTTTTGGAAAATTTTATATCTCAATACCAAGGACAGATGTGCATAGATTTTTTAGTAAAAGGCACCAATATAGTTAAGCAATTATTGGTAACACTAAGTACAATACAATATGGTTTATACAGCCTACATCCTACATACATTAATAGTTTCAATTCCTTATCCACAATCTTAATCTCGATTGTGAAAAGATAAAATTTCTTAATGATAATATTCCATGTAATCCTTTTATATTTAGAATGCATTTATTATCGTCTTCAATATACCAAACTGTAGAACGTGAATGTTTTGGGTCTAGGTTTTAAATATTTTAGCATTACTGAAAGATCTAGAATATATCTTATCATTGAATACTCCTAACACCACTGTTAATGCTATTAGTTTCTTGAATTTGTGGTCCAAGAGTGAAATTGAGCTCAGTGATAATTAATTCTCTGACAGTTTTATTCTGAAAGCAAAAGATCATAATGAGGAAGACTAATATAAATGTTGACATTTAACAAAAGGCTCTAAAGGAAAATTTTATTGTACTATAGTGGCTAATTTTCAAATGATTTCTTAATAACCCAAAAGAATAAATGGACCTAGCAAAAGTCCCTGAATTACTCTTCGCGAATAGCTTCCATGGGTACATCTTGCTTTTAAAGATGATGAAATTGCTTAACTGCTATCCTTGGCTTCCCATGGATCATGAAAAATCATGAATTCAACTTTCTCAAGCCCTTTATCCTTGGGTCAAAAGAGATTGAACAGGCGCATGAGGTCATCCATTATCACTGTTCATTGTGGAGCTTGAAATAGATTGAGAATATGAACAGAGTTTAGCTTGGATGAAGGAAAACATGTATCTACAGAGCTTGTAGTTTAAAAAATGCTTTCGAATCACTTAAAGATGCAACATTCGATTTACCGTATTATTTTTCCACACTTAGGATGTAAATCTAATTATATAGCATTTTATTTTATGTTTATAAATGCAATAGTGTCAGAAAGATTCCTTAGATGTGTTGACCTATGAAATTCTCTTGGCATGTGATGGTATTCATTAACTGTAATCATTAAGTCTATAGTAAATAATCTATCTCTGGAGTTATTTCTGAAAGACATGCTGATCGAGCCTAAAAGGGAATTATTCTGCCTGTATCTTGCACTCAAATAAAATGTGCAATTAAAATTACCACTAAGCAGCAGTAACATTTTTATGAAGATGGTTCGAATAAGAAATTCAGGTCAAAGATGCCACCAAGACAGGCAATCCATTTGCTTTAGCTAACATCCTTTCAGACATTCCTTGCTACAAAAAGACAATAGATGAAAGAACAGAAAGGGAACAAAGATTCATTGTAAATATTGGTACTTAACTCTGTGAGGCAGATGACTACTGACCCTGAGCACTCTGTAATTTCCTTGTTCCACGTTCTCTGACACTCTCCGTCTTACAGCCTGTCAGGTTGCAAAATCAAAAGATTCTCCAGGGTTGCTGTGAGCATAAGTTCCTGTGCTCTTTTGTACAGACTAAATTCTGCACCAGTATTTCTTTGTAATATATCTGTTTTGGGTTTGTCTTTTTCCCAGTTAACTTAAAGTCCTACAGTACAGGTTGGAGCAGGGGGGCGGATATCTGTTTTATAATTATCCCAATGTTTTCTGAGTAAACCCTATGCAAGACAGATTTGGCATCTTAAAACACATCTTTATAGAAAATAAAAGCAATTAATATAGAATTGTATTTGAGGGGTTGTATGAATGGTATCCATCTAAACCTCTTTTGTGAATAATAATCCATCTATTTTTCACATAGACTGTTTCTGCAGGACAACCTAAGGATTGGAGAAATTTATTTCTCCCTTCTTTGCTTGATGTCGATATTTGGTCTCCAGTATTATAAAGTAAGTGTTGAGTATGAGTAAGTTATTCATAATACAGCTTCTAATGAAGAGTGAACATGACTTGAATAATAAATATCCCTGCCTTTAATATGGCTCATCTCATGCTCATCATAAAACCTTACCCTGTTTCCATAAACCAGTGGAATTTTACCAAAGTCAAATTAAGGCACATAAGAGCACATTTTTAAAGTGCAATTCATAATCCTTAGGAAACGACTTTAATTGATTTACAACAAACCAGCTGAACTGAGAACTCAGCAGCCCCAGGTGACTCTAGCAGTTGTGCTTGACTGAACCCGTGGGCTCAGCACATGATTCTGAAATTTACTTGTCAGATTATAAAATCCAAAGATACAACACGTGGTTAACGAAGAACTTTTAACAAAAGTGACTGGAGAATGATCTTGCTTAGGTAAACACTTATTTTAACACATTAATAAAAACGCCAGGCACATTTAAAAATTACATGCTCTATGGAGACTACGACGTGTTTCTGCAAAGGAAATTTTTTCCCCTTTCCTTTTGTAGATTCAGCCTGGTTGAAACCTTCTCCTTTTTATGAAATTTTGGCATAGGCAATGTACTGTATCTGAAAATGATAGAGTGTGCCTCTCTGGTACAGTCTTGTCAATTACATGTGCCTTGTTTCATTAGCTATAGCTAATTATTAGCCATAGTGTTCTAGGCTATGAATTTAAATGGAGTAAAATGAGTGGTCATTTTTTATGATTTCCTTCTAGTCATTTCAAATTCATCAGACTATTTTTATTACATATGGAAATACTAGACATATAGTAATCCAAATCTTTTTACTGCCTTATTCAGTCACTGAGTAAGTGTGCGTATTAAAGGTGACAGAGATTGATGGCATTAACTCCTTTTTTTTTTTGCTTGACAGCTTTTGCCCACAACATATGTTCAGTGCTATCAGGGTTATTATAGGGAACACAAACTAATCAGGTGGACAGATTCAAAAACAGTGCCTAGAACACATGGCTGCCTCTCAGTGTTAACAAGGAATGTCTGAATCACTTGTAAACATGGTCAAGTAATGTGAGGATTTGTCATTTTGATTGTGGGTTCTTAAGATTTCAGTTAAAATAATCTTGTTGCCTATGGACCTGCTAGATTGGAAGGGGAGATGCTGTGAGCTGACCTTATTTGCTGCTGTGTCATGGAAAAGGAGAAAAATTATGGGCTCTGTAATAGTTCTGATATTGATTCAACCCTCTATATGTTTTACCTTTAAAAATAATATGGGGTTGAAATTAGTTCTTTTTTTTTGGGAGAGGTTTTTGCTATAGGGTATGTGCGCTCGCCAGAGAGAGAGAGACAGAGAGACAGAAAGCGAGAAATCACCCTCCAAGGGGGATGGCCACACCACAATCCCTTCTTCATTCTCCTCTCGGGATCTTGGGCACGCATGCACACGCGCCCGGCGTGAATTTTAAGCCACCGGGTCCAGGACATGAACCGCAGTCGACTACGTGGGAGTCCAGCAACATAGCCATTACGCTAACTACTGGTCCCGAGGTTATTTCTTGCAGCTACATTTCTTAAGAGGAATTAGTGTTAGAAATGTTTTTTGTTCAAAACTTTATTAACAGCTACCCACTTATTAATTGCTTCCTCCATTAAGAAAAAATGTTAACTAAATCTGAATGCCAAAAAACGATCATTCAGGAATTTTAACTCTAAGGTCATATGATGACCTAAGTTTACACGGATTCAGTTTTATTTAGAAATTGCCACCAGTCTCCCATGCAGTTGCAATTCTGCCTGTCTGTGGTTTTGTGTATTCTTTCATTTTTAATCTACCATGTATTTTATGTGCATTCGTCACTGCAGTAAGTCTGGAGAATATCATTCGTCACTTCCAGAGAAAATCAGAATAGATTAATTATAGCTAAACGCTGAACTAAGTTGAGGGGATTATAAAGAGAAAGTTGCTGGGAAAGAATTCAGAACTGTGAAATTTCTTAGTAGAGATTTACCAAGGGACCACTCTTCAAGGCAATATCCAATCAGAAAGTCCTCTGATTTCAGCACTATCCCATGGACTTCCCCCAGATTTTAGAACAGGGAAGATTTGTTTTTTATTAAAGCTTGTATTCTTGGGCTTATAGCTTCCACGCACACTTTTTCTCTATGTCTTCTTCTCTCAATCTGTTTTATATATTCAAGGTCAGAGGTAATCTTTGCTTAAGCATGACAAAAATCTTAGAAATTCAAATTATATGCATTTTAAAGCAGGTACTATCACATTATCAAATTAGTTCATCCAAAGCATAGCATGCTTGGCAGCCCTTCCCAGCTAGGACAGAATATTGTACACAATTTAAGGCGTTGGAGACCCAGAGGCTGTTTTGGAATGTTGACTGTGAAACGTTGTAGATATGTGAATTTAAGCAAGTCATTGAACTTTTTTTTTTATGAGTTTCCCTGTTTTTTCACCAGAAAAAATATAGATAGTGATAGCTGTTAAATAGGGCTAAGAGGATTAAAACAAAACCCATTTTGTTAGAATATTCAATAAAATGGCTGACACACAGGAATCGCTTGGTAAGTGGCATCTATTATAATTGTGCTACATTACCCTTTGTCACTTCCATTGTGAATTTTCAGGCCAGCCTCCAGGTTCTAATCTTGGAGGAAATTGTTTCTATTAGTTCTTTCTATTTCTATCTACTAGATTAAGTTCTTCTCTTTTTGTATCACCTGACGTTTTCTGCCTGGAAAGGGCTTCCTCCTAATGACAGCTTGACATTGCATTTTATCAATCACCTGAAAACAGAACTGCTTCTACTGCCTACGATTCTCCATACCAGTCCCCACTGGTGTTCTTATTTTCTCGTGTTTGTTCATTAAGTACTCACAGCTTGCTGTTGACTCAAATTCTCTACTGAAAATATACTTCCTATGGTCCCCAATCATTTCTCATTTGTAAAGTCCAATGGATACTTTTCAGCCTCATTTTCATCATTTGGAAATTTGACCACCCCCACCAGCTCTCCTCACTGTTAGTTTCTAATAGAAGCACTCTGGTTCTCCTCATACTTACTAGCTACCTGTTATTGAAATCCATGAGTCCTTTTCTTCTACCTGCTTCTTCATCGTAATCATCCTATCTTTAGTTTTCTCATGCAAGGAAAGGACACTGGTTGATCTGACACACACTCATGACAATTCTCAGTCTACATCTCTAATTCAGTATCTTACTTCCACTCTTGGCCCATATCACCACTGCCTAGTAGACACTACTTGGACAGCATTTCAAATACAGCTTGGCCAGAATGGAGGAACATGACCCCTCTATCCCTCCTTAGTCTTAATTCTCCACCTTGGTGACCTATTCTACTATATTATGTCTTAGTCAGTTTGGGCTATAATAACAGAATACCCTAACTGGGTGGCTTATCAGCTACAGAAAGTTATTTCTCATAGATCTGGAGGAGGGAAGTCTGAAACCAGAGTGCTAATATGATCTCATTCTGGGGAAGGCCTTCTTCCTACCTCTATGTCCTTATATGCTGAAGGAGAGAGAAAGAGTTCTCTGGAGCTTCTTTTCTAATGGCACCAACCCCATTCACAGGGGCTCCACTTCATGATCTGATTATCTCTCAAAGGTCGTACCTCCTATGCCATCACATTAGGGTTAGGATTTCAACATATGACTTATGGGGAGAGATAAACATTTACTCCACAACATATTCTCAATTTTCCAAGATGTCTAAATATCATTAGCAATTTCTCACTCCCCCCCAATTCATTTCAACATTTTGTCAGTTTTGCCATTGTAACACTACACAAATTTATTGTCCTTCTCTGTTATCCTTGCCTTTGCCTTCCATTAGACCTCCTTCTTTGTGTATCTGGACTTCCTATCTTTTCCTCTTCTAGTCTTCCTCACCCCTCTCTCCAGACTGTTGGCCATGTTGCCACAAAAGTGAATTTTTTTAAGTATAAATTGCTTGCATCATTCTCTTAAATCACTCTATCTTTCTATTACCTTCAGGAAAAACGCTTCCATGTAAAATATTTCTGTTGTGGTCTTCTTCCTCTACCACTTTTCTTATATGTATTTTTTGGTACCATCATGTTGAAATATCTATAGACTCTCAAAAATTTTGTACACAGTCACATCTCTTTCGAAATTTTCTCCAGTTCATCACATTTTCCTGGTCCTTTGTTTATCTCAATCTCTGCCTCTACTAATGGACCTGCCTTTATCTTCTGAGTTTGTTAGGTGTCTCTTCTCTGTGCTTCTGGTGTAGTCTGAAGGTATCACTACCATAGTTCTTATCATTCTGTACTTCGACTGTCTATTTATTTGTGTCTTATTCACTATACTGTGGAATTCTCTGACAGGAGAACAGGAGATTATCCACTGCACAAACCCCTTCATGCGATTGACCTTTGGCCCTCTATAAACGTTCATTCAGACAATAGCTAGACAACTCTCTCCATTCATGGTCCTTGATCTCAACCATGATCCCTGCTTTGTTCTTCACTGAATCATCTTGTTGATATGTGTATACTGGGTGGCTTTCTTTCCATCTTGTCTTTTCCTATTTCCCTTTCCTATCCTTAGTTTTCAAGTTTTTACAGCAAGTTATATATCTAAATATATTAATTGTAGAAATGTTTATCTCTTTTCTCTGTGTGTTCTGATATA
>NW_006203877.1:218099-252890 GCF_000334495.1 Tupaia belangeri chinensis
TATATATATATATATATATATTTCTCATTGAACCCAAAGTTTATTAATTATAAGTTATTAGTTCTCCAAAACACTATTACACAAATAGTAAAACAGGTTATACCTGGAGATTATATTCATCTTTAACAATGTTAGTCACATCTCTCTCAAAAAGTTACTAATTAAAATATTCTAACACATGTTAAATTGGTTTCATATGTTGACTTAGAAAAAATTAACATTGATTTCTCTTAACACATATTGTACAATATAGCCAAGGCTAACACAAATATTGTATAATATCAGTTTCTTTCCATCTAAAGGTTATATTTGACTCTTCAATAATTTTTCAGAAAAAACAGTGCTTTGGTGGTAATAGGACCAGTATTTAAAAATACTCCTCATTCTCATTAGCAAGAACAATTCTAAGTGGAGATATTTCTCAAACACAGAATTAATAATTACAATTTTAATGTAAACATTTCAAAGAATGATTCTATCATGAACATCTCATTCCAATTGTCTATATAGCTATGTTTATGCTTTCATGTTTAGAAAAAGGGCATTGAATTAGGTCACTGAAAATAATATTTACAAGCCGTGTTATTTCAAAGTATGACTAAATTATAATCTAAACATGTTACCTACCTTTGTCCTTTTTTTGGAGTCAAGCTTAATTATAAGATCTTTATTAATAAGGACTTAATATACCATGAGAATGCCCCCAGTGTATTTTGGCCACAGTAAAGATGCACCTGTGAGGTATTCAGCCAAAGTGAATTTTGAGCTCAATTACCACCACATATTTTTTTTTTCTAAAACTGAGTTTCAGGTTCATTGTTCAACTGAGATTATAATTAAGAACAACTTTTCCCTTGAAACAGTAAAATAACATGCATTTTTGTCTAGATGAATGTGTTCTAAAAGCCAAGTGCCAGTATTAAAAAGAACATACATTTTCTTCTTTATGTGAGGTGTTAATACCTGAGATTTACAGCTAATCAGTGCAAATTGTTACAATTTTCAAAATTATAAGTCTAGCTGCCTATGTGATTTTACATATTTATAGTGACTAAAATGGCATGTCTGATTTTAAAGCTTTAGCCTTTTTTTGCGTAATCATAACGGACGTCTTTTGTTTTGTTGGGTAAGGAGAAATGGTGTGAGCTGCTTGAGGCTTTTGGCTTTTCCAAAAGGCAAAGGCCACATGGGAGGCCTGTGCTCAGTTCCAGGCCCACTCTAAAAGCTGGCCCTGGCCGAGACAGTATGTGACTGTAATCCCAGCTGCAGAGGCTGAGGCAGGGAAATTGTGACAGTGAGTCCCTGGTCAAAAAGAAAAATACACAAGAAACAGAGATAGAAGTCATTCTTGGACCTGTTGAATGAACTGTGGTTGCTCTTCATGTTTATGCCTGTGTATAAATATACACTTACACATGACATGGATGGCTGGGATAAATACAGAAATACTATTAGGGGAAGGCACAATGTCACATGAAGACTGTCTATGTTACTTGCCTTCCCAATGTTTTCCCCCAAAGTGGCATGTGTGTTTTCACCATTACCCAATCCAAATGTCTCTAATTTATTAAGCTAGTTTGACTTGTTTATAATTAAAAGAAATATTTTACATGAAAAACACAGCTTAAAACTTATAATACTGCCTAAACTATAAAACTGGTCTTACAGGTATTATGTCTACCATGGCTGTAAATAGTCCTTTATGGTAGCTCATGAATGTATCATCCTGTGTCATAACCTAAGGAAACAGTGAATTAAAGCAGACACGTTCTTTAGACAAGCTCATAAATGAACCTTAGTGACATATAACTTAGTCCTTTTTAAAAATTTTTCACTAAAATACAATATTAAAAGACCATAATTTACCAATTCAAAGCTGAATAGTTTGTATAATCATAAGAAACTTGATGTGTATTATAGTTTCAAAATCTTTTTTTTTTTTTCTGGAAAGTGTTTGCCATAGCAACATGACATATGAATAATTATTTTTTCAATGTATCTTAACCTCGAAACTAAAAAATAGCTAAAGATCAAATACAGGCAACTGACAAAGAAAGAAAAAGAGGGAATCAGCGGTTGGTGTAATGATTACATCAGTAGACTCCCATGTAGTTGACCGCAGTTTGAGTCCAAGATCTGGAGGCTTGGAGCTCATGTCAAATGCGTGTACATGTGTGCCCAAGATCCCAAGAGGAGAGTGGAGGAGAAGGGATTGCGGCGTGGCCATCCCCCATGAGGGACGATTTTTCACCTTTTGTTTTTCTGTCTCTGTCTTTCTGGCGAGCACATACATGCTATAGCAAAAATCTTTCTACCAAAAAAAAAGAGAGTATAGAATAGAATAAGTAGGTTATTTGAATTAGAAAAATATTCGCTCTATTAAAATTACCAAAAAAAAAATTGCAGATTTAAATAAACAAAGTTCTGGTAAGATTTTGAAGAAAACATACACTCCTAATAAAAGACCAATGGAATTTAAATGGTTAAGAGTCTTTGTACAGGGCAATTTGAAAAATAATTTAAAGTAAATAATAAAAATATAGCCTTCTTTTAATTAAAAAATTCAGCTTATTAGAATTTATTCTAAGAAAATAATCCCCAATGGAAGAAAAGATTTAGGGTTTTGTTGGTTTTTGGGTTTGGTTGTGCCAGAGGGCATGTGTTCACCGTAGAGAGAAGACCTCTCAATGGCACATGATCATGCCACAGTTACTTCTCTTCCACGTCTTTCTGTCAAAATTTAAGGCATGCATGCACACATGGTCAGCATGTTTTTCTTTTCTTTCTTTTTTTAAATTATTATTTCTTTTTCTTTTTTAGATTTTTACCATAAGGTACGTGTGTTCACTGGAGAGAGACAGAAACAGGGAAAGTGAGAATCAACCCCCAAGGGGGTGGTCATGTTGCAGTTCCTTCTCCTACATTTTCCACCTGGGATTCTGGGCATGTGCTCACGTATGTAACATGATTGTCAAGCCACCAGGTCCAGGACTTCAGCAGTGGACATGTGGGAGTGTCCATAGCCTCAACCACCCCACCATCTGCTGGCCCCATCCCAGCATGATTTTCAAGCCAATAGGGCCAATGTGTACATTATTATTATATAATATGTACATTTTGTATAATTTCATATGTATATAATATTCACATATTAGATTAAAGGTATAATTATGACCAAGATTTCAACAAAATTCTAGAACTGACAGTTTCTCAGTGGTGGGATGGTACATGGTTATTTTGTATATGACTGACTATAATATTAGTGAATAAATATAACTTTTATGACAAGAAAAGATAAAATTGCCAGGTAAGACAAAGGACTTCAGTAATAATGTCACTGACATTTCGCCATCTAATATCCACGTCCTCAAAGTCTTTGTGGGGCAGGTAGCTCTCTGGGGGATTCTCACTGTCTCATCCCAGGGGTCAGACATAGGCCTCCCACTCCAACTGATTAATCGAACCAGGCGTCTGACCCTTCCCCTCTGCAAGAGGGCTGGAAAGTGCATAAGGTGGACTTGGGAAGAGACACCTGTACATGTGAAAAAGGGTAAATGTCTTTCCTACAAAAAGAACTAATTAATAGAACAAAACTGAACTGATATATTTTACTCTGCTCAGAAGTTTCTTTCATGCATTCACTTGGCAATTTTGATTTCTCTGATTATTCAAAGAGAGTACAAAGGAACTTCAAAAAGTTCACAAAAAATGTAATTAAAGAATACATTTATTGACACTCACATGTAGTTTTTTTCATAACACACGTTTTTCTTCCGGTAACTTTTTGAAGACTCCCTGTTACAAGTTTCAAAACTTCGGACTTTTTCCTAAGACAGACCTTTTAGATCGGCTACAATTGAAAAGCACTGATTTAAACTGACACCCAAGAGAGACTGTTCTAGGATCAGTCTCTTGCTAATTGTGGCATGACTTCAAAATACAAGTCAGTGAACATCTCTGGACTCAGTTTCCTTATCTGCAAAACGAGAGAGTTGAATTCTGTGTTTCCCGATGTCCTGTGCCCCTGAGACATGTCACCTTCTAAAAATCACCTACGTCCGCTTGCAGCTTTACTTTTACTCCAACTTTGATCTATTTAAGCAATCACATTCCTTCACTGGTGATGTTAAGTGTCACAAACCTACATTAGATGTTATGTAATATTTATTTTTTCAGCTTTCTCATTGAATCCCTGGTAAAACAAGGACAAACAAATAAGTTCATGGGATAAGTCAAAATTCCATGTCCGCTTAACTCATTTGAGCAAAGCAAGCCTCTGCGCATCTGTGTGACAGGGACGGTGTGAATTTATACTTCGTAGTTGAGGATTTTTTCAATCCAAAGATAAAGAAACTGATCCAAGGTAGTAAGTAATGGAACTAGGGTCATTATTAAAAAAAATACAGCATTATATAATTGTAGACTGGAACTTACAGTCAAAGTACCCTGAGTCTAAATTCTGACTTCACCACTAGGTAGCCACATGCCCTTGGCCAAACTACATAACATTTCTTAAACTCAATGTCTTTACTGGAAAATGTGAACAGTTATCATTGTAAATACCCTTTGTAACATGATCAGATAAATTTTTAAACAGATGAAAGCTGGCACCAGCAAATGGCATAATGGTTCATTTGCTGAACTCCCACATAGTCAACTGTGGTTCGAGTCCTAGACTCGATGACTTAAAACTCACACCAGGCATAGGTGCTTGCATGCCCAGAGTCCCGAGAGAAGAGTGAAGGAGAAGAGATTGCAGCATGGCCATCCCACTGGATGGTGATTTCTCATTTTTTTGTCACTCTGTCTCTCTCTGTCTCACTGGCAAGTGCAAGTGCCCTATAACAAAACTAGCTCTAAATTTTTTTTAATTGTTTTAAATAGATAAAAGCTAAAAATACAACCCTGGGTTCTTTGAGAGGCTCTGCAACATTGGTGACACCCGTCGTCCTGACCTGAGGTCCTCCATAGGATGGGATTATTGAGAACTGGGTAAGACTGAGGGTGATTGCGGTAGTATTCCTACTCGTGGTGCTATGAGTGTGCTCTTTCATTTCTAGAACTCATGGACCTATCCTTGACTAGAAAGGAGGATATCGTGCACTGGGCATAAAGAAACATTCCCTGCAACTCTGGATTGGAAGCATTACTGATGAAAACATTCAGACTTAGCTTAAATAATTTTCCCAAAGTCATGCGCTGCATCTGAAGCTTAGAACTGCTAAATATCCTTGACGGCAGTGTTATGGAGCCTGATTCTTTCAATTTGCCAGCAATCATGACACATCTCGGGGTTGACAAAATAAAACCCTAATCATACTTCTCTCCTTGGAGTTTCTAAGTAAGTCAAAGTCACCATCATCCCACAAATCTCCAAGCTAGAAACATTACTGCCACCATCCTTTGTCTCCTTCTATCACCAAATCTTATGTAAAGCAAAGGTTTACTTAAAATCCTTAAATGCATCTGAACACTTGTTGGAGAGAGCTCATTCATTCACACTGTCCTTACTGTGGCCTGAGAGATGTAAGTTCTACAAAGCTGCAGCAACTTCGCAGAAGATAGATTAAGATGACATTCCCAGGAAAAAGTAGCTGCCTTGTATCATGCCTATGTGGGGACACTTTTGGAAAACTATATTCTGCTGTTATTCAGAGAAAGCCAAGAACGCTCCCTGTTGCAATCCTCAGTTCAGTGGCTTTCCATTTCTCGACTGCCTCATCATGAACTCTAGCCATCCTCTGGCAGGAGTTTACAGAGTTCTCTCTCATCCAGATTCTATTTGGAGGTGTTAAGCGCTACAATCTACAAGTCAAAATGGGATTTGAGATTCCACTTTCTCATTCAACAGAAGACTGAATATTAATTTAAGACTTCATGCAGAGGCCTACCTGTGGCATGGTGTTACAGTTCCTGGATCCCATATGACCAACTTTGTGGTTTGAGTCCCAGACCTAGTAGCTTAAGAAGCACTCCAGGAATGTGTGCATGCATGCCAAAATTCCTGAAAAGGAGGGATAAATGAAGAATTATGGTTTGAACATTCCTGATGTGGTAGTTGCTTTCTTACCTTTTTCCCTCTCTTTTTCTGTCTCTCTCTGGTGATTTTACACTCCCTCTGGCAAAAAAAAAAAAAAAAAAAAAAAAGTACAGAGAAATATTCCTTACTTGTGTTTTTCAGAAAAAATAATTAATAGAGAATATTTTTTTTTTGGAGAGGTTTTTTTCACTATAGGGAGCGTGCGCTCACCAGACAGACAGAGAGAGACATAGAGACAGAAAGCGAGAAATCACCCCCCAGGGGGGATGGTCACGCCACAATCCCTTCTCCTCCATTCTCCTCTCGGGATCTTGGGCATACACGCACACGCGCCCGGCGTGAGTTTTAAGCCACTGGGTCCAGGATGCGAACCGTGGTCGACTACATGGGAGTCCAGCGATACAGCCATTACGCTAACTGCTGGTTCCCAATAGAGAATATTTTTATCCACTTAAAATAATTGATAGGACAAGCAGATGCCATAATGTTTACATCGCTGTACTTCCATGAAGGTGACCACACTTTGAATCCCCAATCCAGTGGCTTAAAGCTCACAGTGGATATTTGTGTGTGTATGCATACCCAAGATCGTGAGAGGACAATAGAGGAGAAGAGACTGTAGTGTGGCTATTTCCCCTGGGGGATGATTTCTCACTTTCTGTCTCTCTAGTAAGTGCATACACTCTGTGGCCAAAATCTCTCTCTCAAAAAGGAGAAAATTTAAAAATAGAGATCTTTAAATCAATGTAGAAATTTTATGTTATTCCTTGTTAATGAATGTCTGTTGCCTGCTTACAAAGCAGACTTAGAAATGGATTCCACCCTCTGATATTTTTCTCACTTTCAGCATCAATGCAGAGACAAGAAGAAGAAGAAAGTGGTAACTTTAAAAGTAAAGCTCTGCTATTCAACATCTACCCTCCTAGGGTTAACCTTGATCGTTCTCCTCTTTTTTTTCCAATGAGGTCTCAGGTCCACAATTATTAAGGAAGTCAGTTTTTAAAGCCAGTCCTTCTCAGAAAACAGAGCTCTCAGAGGAAAGACCCAAAGGAAGGGTAACAGAATTTAGGACACTTCTCATCTGAGTTCTGCCTCTCCCTGGGCACTAAATAATAGACCCAGCCAGTGGGTCTTTCCCAACGAATGTTGATGTGAGATGTAGTGGAAAGAACAGTGGTCTAGTTTGGACGAAATATTCCCTGGTGCAGCCTTTGAACGAATTGTTGATTTTCCTAAGTTTTGGACTTCTCCATTGAGAGAGCATGCTGCCTACAAATCACATGCGGTTGTCTTGGCAATCATTTGGAACACTGCATGTGAAAGTACTTTGTAAGTGACACAGGAATAGACATATGTGAGCTTCACTTTTAGTGTCAGTGACCCTTGGACCGTGACTCATAATTCCTGAGATCCTAGGGACCTCAGGGTCAAATTTGAGTCGATTCCTGATGAGACATTCTCCAGACCTCCCATAAGGTGCCTTTGCTCTTACTTCAGCTAATGTAACCCATACTATTTTTCCTACTTAGGGCAGTTCACTGGCAGGAGCCTAAGGTAGCATTAGATGACTGTTACCTGCCTTAGTAAGGGTGATTAATCTCTTCTGTCATTCAGATATCCCTCTTCCTAACTCATCTCTTGGACTTCCAAGCTTTCAGTGCAGCCTAAGATTGATCTGAAAGGGAAAGCCATAGGAAAGGGAATGTAGACACCAACTATAAGGGAGGGGATGAAAGGAGTCTCATAAAGTTAGGGATGTGGGGTGCCTGCCAGGTTCTCCTGTTCCCATCCTTCTCCAAGATCCATCTTGTACCTCCTGATTCCTTCAAGTGCTTACATATGCTTTTTATTTTTCTCTTTCTCTTTTTTCTCTCCTTCTCTCTCTCTCCCTTCCTTTCTTTTTGCTAATTTTTAAAGCAATTATTTTATTTAACTTTATTTATTTATTTACTTATTTATTTTAATTTGGCCAGAGAGGGACAGAGGTGCGGGGGGGTGGGGGAGAAAGAAAGAGAGAAAGTGAGAAATCAAGCCACCAGGTCCAGGACTCAAACTGTGGTCAGCTATGTGGGAGTCCAGCATCCTTAACCACCATGCACCTGCCAGCCCCATCTTCCTCATTTTTTAATGGTAACTTCTGAAGCAGAAGCAACAAGATTTGTGCACTATAGCAGGTGATAGAGAAACTATAAAAGCAAGCATTTTCTTCTCCCATGAGAAGGTGGGGATAGACGTTCTCTCTGTCAACCTTGGGATCATAGGACTATTATCTGGCTTCTTTCCCCTGGCCTAGACCCACGTGATGGACTTGCCCATTACTTTACTTTCTTTTGTTTCACCATCACCACTGAATGTCTTCCTTCCACTAGAGCATGGTTCCATATTGTCCCTGTAACATCTTTCTCCCACACCATTTGCATTATATCTTCTAACCAAGAGCATATACAGATGCCCAACCCTATTCCCCAACCATGTCCTGCTTTGTTTAATTTACTTCCTCACCTGATCCCCTGCTCTCTTAGGATTACAACCCTCACTAAAATGGACCTTCCCCATGGATTCCACTTATTCATTTGACCATATTCCCAACACCTGGGTTTCATATGAGGGACTCAGCAAAGTTACAGCCAGAGAAAGCCCTGGACAAGGCTGTCCTGCAGAATTTCAAGAGGAGCTCAGTGAGAGAGATGGAGGTTGGGTCTGAGAAGGAGACAATAAATAAACTGTGAGAAGCTCAGAATTTCCAAAACTGATCCTTGGGAAAAACCATGGGGCAGCTCAGTCAGGGCAGCCTTCTGTGAGCATGAATCCTTCATGGATGGTTGCCATTCTCTATCATGCCATCTGGGAAGGTTTATGTTCACTCATCTACCACAATGTGGCATTACAGCTGTCATAAGATGATTTCCCTGGAGCGTTCCTTTCTTGATTCAGGTCTTCAATAGTTTCTAGAAGCTCTAATATTCAGTTTCATGTGCATCAGAGTATGTCTACTGTCTGAAATCCTTGAATCTAAAATACTGTTGGAGATAAACAAGGCTTCTTTCCTTACCAGTTACTCATGCCTCAAAGGCTGACACCATAGATGAGGCTGTGAAGCTCCTTAGGAAACCCTCAAGCAATCAAGGGAGAAGAGGTTGTATTAGTCAGTGCGTTCTGCGGTTTAAACTATATAATGGGCTATACCATTGATATGTGTTTAAGTTCCCTTTATAATATTTGCTCAGTGGTGAAATCACCTAATAATGCATGTCTCAGGATGTATTCCTGTAGTTAATCAACTCATGGAAACACATGTTTATGTGTATTTTTAATAAAAATATTTATTATAAAGAAATGGTTCATATAATTATGGAGGTTAATGAGTGCCGAGATCTGCAGTCAACAGGCTGGAGACCAGGAGCTCCAACAATGTCAGTTTCAGTCCAATTCAGAAGATCTGAGAACCATGAACCTTGTCTGACAGTATAGTTTCAGCCTAACATCTGGCTACGTCAAGACCCAGGAAGAGCTGATGTTTCAGTTCAAATCTAAAGTCAGGAAAAAAAAAATATCCTAGCTGGAAGAATGAGGCAAAAATCCATTTTATCCAAGGAAGTGTTAGCCTTTTTGTTACATTCAGATCTTCAACTGATTGGATGAGGCCCACTCACCTTAGGGAAATGAGTCTACTTCACTCAGTCTGCCTACTTACATATTATACTCATCCAAAAACACCCTAAAAGACAAAAACAAACAAACAAACAAACAAAAACAGAATAAGGTTTTGCCAAATGTGGGGTGATTACAGAAAAATTTAGCTCTTGGTCTATATACCTTTTTCCTTGAATGCTCATTTATGGAGAAAAAGTTCAGATAGCTGTGAGATGGCACCTGTATTGATTTCCTAGGGTTATGGGACCAGCAGTTAGCGTAATGGCTATGTCGCTGGACTCCCACGTAGTCGACCATGGTTCGAGGCCCGGACCCGGTGGCTTAAACTCATGCTGGGCGCGTGTGCGTGTGTGCCCAAGATCCCGAGAGGAGAATGGAGGAGAAGGGATTGCGGCGTGGCCATCCCCCCTGGGGGGTGATTTCCTGCTTTCTGTCTCTCTGTCTCTCTCTGTCTGTCTGGCGAGTGTACGCACCCTATACCAAAAACCTCTCAAAAAAAAAAGAAAAAAGAAAAATTTCCTAGGGTTACTACAACAAACTACCCCAAACATGGAGGCTTAAAACAGCAGAAATTTCTTGTCTCACAGTTTTGGACGGCATAGATCCAAAATCAGTGTGTCAGCAGCTTTGGCCCCTCCAGGACTCTAAGGAAGAATCCATTCCATGTGTCTCTTCTAGCTTCTGGTGTTCCCAGTCATCCCTGCATTGAGTGCCTTGTAGATGCATCACTGAAGTCCCTGCCTCCACCTTCTCCTGCTTATGAGATGATTGTCTTTGGATTAAGGAGCCACCCTAAATCCAGGGTCATCTCATCTCATCTTGAGATGCTTACTTATATGTACAAAGACACTTTTCCTAAACAAGATCACCTTCACAGGGTCTGGTGGTTAGAACTAGGATATATCTTTTTGAGAGGCCACTATTCTTCTACAGAAGTCCTCTGATATCACTTACAGGCTTGAGAAGGCTGTTCAGACGAGATGATATAAGCAGGATAAGAATCCATCACCACTCAAGAGAGAGGAGACTCTAAAAGACCCTTAGCAGGATAGGATCTGAGAAGGGATACAGGATTAGGAATCTCCACCACGGAAGGAAAGGCCTCTTTCCCAGGAAAGTGGACTAGCAAAGAATGCTGAGAACAAGATGCCCCAGTTCCTGTTAAAATCTTCACCAAACATAAATTAAAAATATAAAGAGACTTTTCAGTGACTTCATCCACTCAAAAGAGGGAACAGACCAGAATGTCTGTTTCACAAAGCCAAGAGAGTGACAGCCTCTGTACAGAGCCCAGAACCACTAGAAATCAGTGATGTCCTTGTGGGCAGTGGAGATACTTAAACTCTGAAGAACCATTAAATGGATGTTAAAGAAGAAATGAAAAATTATCTTTAGGTATCTAAAAGGTATTTAAGATGGTAGCAAGTAGTACCGTCTTGAAAGTCCAAGCAGATTCCAAATATTCCTGTGTAACAGGGCTCTTTGTTTCTCTGAACCAGAAGAGGATGATGCCACATCCCATTCAAACAGGCTCTGAGTGTCTGAGTGAGCTAACCAGCAAAGTGCAAGTCACAGACATGGTTCAAGTGCGAAGAAATTGTAACTCTCCAAGACCAGCAACTGTTTGAGGCAACCATCTGACTTCCCCACCAGTCCAGGTCAAGGATTCCAAGTCTATTAGGCTTCCCTCCCCACAACCCCAGGCCCTGTCTCTGTGTGTGTTTTCTCTGACTAGCTGGATGCCCTCCTCCTTCCTCTGCTGAAAGTAATTTTTCATTCAATTAGGAAACAAAAGTGATTGGTTCTCACATTACCATATCCTTTGAAGAGAAAATTACTTATTTCTCCTAACTAGAAATATTTATTCGTCCTGAAGACATTCGTATTTTAAAGGGAGAAAGATGACTTTTGTTTTTGCCATGTTTGAAGGAAAGCTTTGGGTATTTCAGGAGACTGGGTGTAGAGGAATAAAGTCTTAGCTTCAGCTCTCTTGAGAGCCAGCTTGGCCTTTCTATGGTAACCAAGGTTATGAATGGAGGTGGAAGATGGCATTTCACAGACACCATCATATCAGGACCTTTCATTTGTATCTCCAAAGATATCTCTCTCTCTCTCTTTTTTTTTCCAGAGAGGATTTTGCTATAGGGTGCAGGCACTTACCAGAGAGACAGAGAGACAGAAAGGAAGAAGTCATCCCCCAGGGTGGATGGCCATGCCAAAATACTTTCTCCTCCATTCTCCTCTTGGGATCTTGGGCATGCATGCACATGCACCTAGCGTGAGCTTAAGCCACTGGGTCCAGGACTTGAACCATGGTTGACTACATGGGAGTCCAGCAACATAGCCATTAGGCCAACTGCTAGTCCCATTTTTTTTTTGAGACTTTTGATGTAGGGTATGTTCACTTACTGGAGACAGAGAGAAAGTGAGAAACTACCCTCTTCCCCTTCCCCCAGCAGGATGTCCATGCCACAACCCTTTCTCCACCATTCTCCTCTTGGGATTTTGGGCATGTATGCACATGCAACCAATGTGAGTTTCAAGTCACCAGGTCCAGAACTTGAACAATCCTCCAAATCTGTTTTCACAAAGCTCACATAGCACTATGTCCACTAGATGCCAGTCTGTGAGAGTCTAGCACCTTAACCACGATGCCACTATGCTGGTTCACTGCAGATGGAGCCTGGGGAGAGAAATTCTTCTCCCTAATTCTTAGCATATTAAGGCAAATATTTTTTCCTGATCATCACTCTCTTTTTCTTTCCTCTTTCTCTTGTGACAGTCTCTGGAAAATGCAGGCAACACCAAGCTCTTACTTCTGTAGATAATTAGGAGGATGGGAATCAGAGAAGCCAAAGGGTAAAATCTAACAACATTTGAGACTAAAAGGAGCACATATTATTAATACATTTGGAGGAAAAGATTCTCCACTATGATCAACTGGTACTCAGGTCACTCTCTAGTCTCTCGCAGGAAACTTGGGTTAATGGTAGGCCCATGAAAATTGTTTATGGCCTGAATACCTTGCCCCACCTCCAATTTATGACAAGACAGGCCAGATTCAAAAAGGGTCAGGGACACACATTTTCCTCATAATTGTGGCTTTGTAAATATTAGAAAACCTGACTGGCATCTAGTGGGCACAGGGCTAGTTGAGCTTTGTGAAGACGAGGATATTGCTGAGGCGGACCATTGGACAGACATGGCAAAGACAAGGAATCAAGTAAGTACTGCTTATGGATCTGGCAGTGTGGGGTTCACCTGTGTTGAAACAAACTTTAAATTCATCTATGAATTCTTACTGAGTGAGCATCATGATAAAAGAATGCCTTTCTCACAGAGACTTTACATGATGTGGCTTGAGGACATCAGTGCAGAGGAAAAGATCACACAGCCCTCCATGGTGGAAGTTTGTGCTGCAGTCACACAGTGCCTGGAGCTCAATTAAGCAGATAGAAGATTGCGGGTTAGTAAGTGAAGAAAGAAAAACTAAGGAGGGAAGGAAATGGCCCAGATGGTAGGAAGAAAAGGGAATCTCTTCATCATCCTGGTGACCCCCTTCCCTAGAGACATAACTCAATTTCCACCTATTTATACCTGACTAGAAGATAGTATGACACATTCATGCCATCCCAACAAAAGTGTGTGGGGTCTTGTCTTTGATCACAAACACATTGTCTACAAGAATGTCTCATGCCTGACTCCCTTCCTTTATGAATAAGTGACCCTCTAGCCCAGTTTCAAGCCATTCTTTATGACAATGTACATTTTATCTTTGGTTAAAATGCCCTCTATAGTATTCATGCTTGATGAAGCTATAGGGCATCTTCAGGAACCCCCACAGTTCACGTGCCATCTGGGCTTCTTGCAATCTGTGACAAAGGTGCAGTGTTTATGGGCTCACTTTGAACCTTACTCAGTTCACCGAAGACATATGGACAAAGGTGTTAATGAATCAATAGGCACACACCCATTTCATCAGCGTTAATGCCGTTGAAGTGTTGAGTGGAACAGCTGCTGGAAAAACAAAACAAAACAGAGCTACAAAGTAGTGATCTTGTGATCTTCTAAAAGGAAGGCACTGGTGGTCTGGGACTCCCATGACAAAAAGTGAAGAAGAAGATTAATGGAGCCACTGGAGGTACCCACACACATAGAAAGGAGGAAAGGTGCAGTGCAGCTTAGCCTATCTCCAATCCAGTCTCTTTTTTTTGGAGAGGTTTTTGCTATAGGGCACGTGTGCTCACCAGACAGAGAGAGACATAGAGACAGAAAGCGAGAAATCACCCCCCAGTGGGGATGGTCATGCCACAATCCCTTCTCCTCCATTCTCCTCTCGGGATCTTAGGCACACATGCACACGCACCCGGCATGAGTTTTAAGCCACTGGACCGGGACGCGAACCGCAGTCGACTACGTGGGAGTCCAGCGACATAGCCATTACGCTAACTGCTGGTTCCCCTCCAATCCAGTCTCTTCACCTGCATCAGTTCCCAGATCCAGAGCCCAGAGGGGCGATATTTACCTCCTATGGAGAAATTCAGACATGTCTAGTAATAGAAGCCTGGAAAGATTAAAATCTGCTCTCTATTGCATATTTTATAATGTGACATATTTATCTTAATTGATTTTCACAACTTGAAGTTTGGAGAGGCTGAGTAACATGCTAGGTGGAAAATGCACATCTAGAGACCTCAAAGGAGGTGATTCCCAGGTCAGAGTTCGCTTAGGAAGGAGAGTAACAGTTAAGGAACCTGTGGAATTTGCATCCTAACACCTCTTTGGAAACTCAGGATCTGTTTCTTCATTCTACTGGGGCCCTAGAAGAGGAGTGGATAATTATCATGCCATTTCTAGAAGGTTACTCCAGGCTTCACTGTGGGAGGGAGTTTGGGCTGAGATGACATGAGGGGTAATTTTTCTTTGGATGCATTCCTAATCTACCTGCTTACCTTGTGCTATGTAATTTACCTTTGGAATAGGATAATTTTCTAAGTTATTAATTGCTATGCAGACTTCCTGCCAAAAAAGACACCTGAAAGGCAGAAAGGTCACTTTGCCCTCCTCCCTTCCAGGAAGCTCCAGGGCTTCTGGCCTCCAAGTTTGCTAATGGCTTTAGGATTTCATGAGCTAGACAGAAGTGGTTAGGTACCTTTTACACATCTCTACTCAGGCTCTGACGTAGGAGGGAAACTGAGTTGTTTATTCCTGAGAGAGAAGAGGTAGAGCCTGTGTGGGTTGGAAGAAGTATCAGGTTAACTGAGGGGAGTCACTCAGGGATAGTAGCGGCTCTGTGATCTTGAGAAAAAGAGTGTGGTGATGCGTCAGAGCCCTGCGTGGGAGTGCCCTGGGAGGCAGTGGGATTTCTCATGGGTGGGACAAGGTGATGGCAGAGACAGCTAAACATCAAGTACCACAAACAAGCTCTGCAGCAGAAGCGCTGGTGCTCCACGTGGCAGAGAGGCTGTGGCATCGCCTGCCTTTGAGCAGACCACATTGACCTGTACAGTCAGCATCTCGGGCACAACCCTGATGGACTGAAGGCCAGAGGATAGTTTCTTTTCTTTTTTTCTTTTTTTTTTTTTTGGAGAGGTTTTTGCTATAGGGCATGTGTGCTCGCCAGACAAAGAGGGACAGAGAGACAGGCAGAAAGCAAAAAATCACCCCCAGGAGGGATGGCCACACCACGATCCCTTCTCTGTTCTCCTCTCGAGATCTTGCGCACGTGCATGCACACGCACCCGGCGTGAGTTTTAAGCCACCGGGTCCAGGACACGAACCACGGTCGACTATGTGGGAGTCCAACGACATAGCCATTACGCCAACTGCTGGTCCCCTATTTTTGACAGTGTTTACATTGGTCAGCAAAGGACTCCATGGATGGTTCATATTTAGTATCTTGCCATCACACTAAGTGGGAGTCTAGAGACAGATTCCATTGACTTTTTTAAAAAAATTAAACAATGTGCTATTTCTTACACCTTGGCATTACACACAAATTTATGCTTTATATTTATTATCTCATTTAAATGTTACAACTCTTTATAATGGATATGTTTCCCTTTTTTTTCAGAAGGAGAAACTAAGATGCTGATATGCATTTGGTGGGCAAGTGGAGGAGTCCGACCTGGCCGGGCCCCAGGATCTGTCTGAGCACCCCCCTGCTTCCGGTCGGTTCAGTACGTTGGCAAGGCCACTATTGTGCGCCCCCCTCCCCACCCCCTGACCTAGATTTTGCTCCAGAAACTGTGGCAGCCTTGCTGGGAAGTGACCCCCCCCCTCTGATTCCCCAATATACTGCTATAAAAGAATTACATAGCTCTCTTATACATCCTGAATATACGATAAAATCTTCTAATCCTTTCTTTACGTAAAATAGGATTAGGCCAAAACTGGCCCAGGACACCCCCGCCCTCTCCAAGTGAAATAGATAAATATATTAGGATTCCTCAAATTAAGTTTTAGATTCCCTACAAAACTGTATAAGTATCATTCTTTATTAAGATCCATAAGAACGAATAGCTATACTTGAGATTTTCTTTTCTCAGCACCATTCCCGGTAATCACAAGATGGCTGCTGCACCGCATCAGCTGATAATCATCTCTGCCTACCAGAACCGCTTTCTCGAAACTGCATTCCATGGAGACCCACCTACAATTGTGGAACTGCACTAGACCCACCCTTAATCCAACCCTGAATAGAATCTATGTTCTCTATTGTTAAAACTTTATGAGCTGATCATTGAAACACGTAGTCCCTCTCCCTTTACTTGCATGTAACACGTTTTCAATAAAAATGCACGATGATTCCTAGCAGTTGGGGGAAGCAGTGGATGACAGTACAGAAGATGCAATTCAGAAATATTTCAGGTGGAGACACCCTAGGTCTTCCCACCGGGACTGCTTGGCATTCTAAAATCTGGCATTTCATTACTCGGTCTTAATCTCTACTCCTTCTTATTTAGCCCCCTAAATGTCAATTCTTCAGAATCCCTGGCCCTACCTGTCAGCAATCTGTAGCTTCATTTCTTCCCTCCACGGTAGGCATCATGGTCTTATCACGTCATCAATGTCGTAAACACCCTTGCCCCATTGCCCCTTCATGCCTTTTGACTAACAAAATCCCAACTTTCTGCCTTTTCCAGATCTGCTCTCTAGTAAGTTGCTGAGACTTAAAAGATAAAATCATGCAATCATTATACTGCATCACCATCATCTGATGGTCTACAACTAACGGTGAACTCCAGTACCTCGTGCTAGTCACTCGCTCGTTTGTTTGTTTCATATGAACTTAGTAAGTGCTATTTCTGTGCATTTGGTATGCATAAACAACAAAATAGATCATATTCCAGGTTTTTTTACACCTATGTCACTGTTTCTCACCCTTAACAAAACATCCTTAACAAAACTACTTCAAGTGTTTTTTGCTTTAACAAACTTCTGTTCCCCCAGGCTCTTCAGCAGTGTGCTGGAACCCACTTCGGAGGAGCCAGAAGTCATCAGGATATAAGCCTTTTTCATAAAACCTTTGAAACATTTGCATCCCATCCTCCTTTCATCCTTTCTTGTTGTTAAATAGAGACATATTCCCCTGTAAATCCTTCCACAATCTTCCTAGGCTGGAAACGGTGCTGTCATTTCCCTCAGACACTTGTTACCCTGTGCTGTGACTTTGGTCACACCCATTTTCTCCAAGGACAGGGACCTTGTCTACCTCACTCACAGCTCTCATGAGCAGCTAGTGCTTAGCATTTAGTTGGTGCTTAAATCCCATCTGAAGGAAAGCAATCATGCAGGCTTTTCTCCAAACGTTGCCAGCAGAACACAGTAAATGTTCTGATAAACAACTGAGTTTTTACATAACAAAACCTAAATATAGCTTTCTAGTGTGAAATGTATGAGTCTTGCCACCAACTGCAAAAAAAAAAAAAAAAAATCAGGACTATAGAGGCATCATCCAAAATTGTACTAGTTATAGGAATGTAAAAAAAGCCAAGCCAACAATTAATTAAATGAAAAATATCCTCCACTGAGAGGAAGCAGATTGGAATATTGGCAAGACTTCTGTGTTAAATGATCGTGGAATGTCACATATCACTGTTTTTGAATGCCGAACATCATGCTACTAGAGATCCCATTTTACATTTGGAGAGACCCACTCATGTTCGTATGATACAATACTTTTTGGTATAAACGTGGTAGATGTGCAGAAGCAGTCGGCAATTTTTTTTTTTTTCAGTGCAGTCGGCAACTTTTTTTTCAGTTATGAGCTTCCATAGAAGGAAGTTGTTTTTTGTTTTTTGTTTGTTTGTTTTAGCTAACAACTGTACTATGTATTAGATTATAGACTATAAAATGCACATTAAAGTCAGTACTGATGAAGCTGTAATGTGCTAACAAGGCCAGGGGCCCCCCAGATAAATGAAGGACTGTGTCGTATCATCAATCCTTACCCTGTTTTACTTGTACTCAACTATCTATTTCTTCTTCTTTTTTTTTTTTTTGGTAGTTTTTGCTATAGGGTATTGTGTTTGCCAGAGAGATAAAAAGAAAGGTGGAAAGTAAGAAAATCCCCCCGCTCCTGGGAGGTCAGGGGAGGGGCTGGTCATGCCACAGTCCTTTCTCCTCCACTCTCCTTTCAGGATTTTAGGCATACACACACATGTGCCTTGCATATTTTCCAAACTGCCAGGTTCAGGACTTGAGCCACATACTCGACCATGTGGGATCCATCTGCCTTAACCACCATGCCACCTGGTTTTATATACCTTCTGATGTTCATTAAGCATTGAACTAACAGTGAAGTTTAGAGGATGATAGAACCACATCCATGCTTTAGTGGCTGTACAAAAAAACAAACAGTAACAACAAAGACTGCACATCAACTCTGATGTATGGAAGTAGCCAAGCAAAATGGTAACCACCAGAGTTTTGAAATGAATAGTTGATAAAAACAAGTGTATGTGATCATGAGATCTTGGTTATTCTGGTAAGTACTGTTTTCTTAATCTCAGTTGGCTTGATCAAGTGATATACCTCAGCAATATATTAATATAATATCTTAAATACTTTCAGCTTATAAATTCAGGGCTAAAATAGCAAAGCTTCAAACTTTATATGTGATATAATACAATTTCTGAAGAAGATTGAGCTGTGATACAGATACTTGAATCACGTAGGTTTGGGTGGATATTTCTCTACTTATTAGTGAAAGGAATCAATAATAGTTTTGAAAAATTTACAAATGATACCTAGCACATGATAAAAGATATTTTTAAGTTTTTTAAAATCAAGGAGTAAATTCAGGATTCATTTACTGCCATTTCGTGAGTTGCTAACATTTCCTCTCTTTAAAAAAATGTGGCATGTATGTTGACACAGTATATTTAGTGAGAAACTGCTCCATAATTTCAGGTTAATGTTTGATCTAAAACTATGCAAAACTGCCTTATGGAGTCATGATGCACTTGCTGACATTGCCAATGGTCCATAAAAATGAATTATAATTTCCTATCTTAAAAGAAATAAGAACAAAACAACATCTGAGTTTGGAACTGACTCACGCTAACTATCACTGTAAAGAATGTATCAGTTAAAGCTTGCAATTTCATCTTTCTTAGCAATTGATAACTTTTAAAAATTGTATTTTACTTTATTAAATTGTGATAAGTCTTTGTTTTTCTTTGATCTGTGTGTAAAATTGATAGTTCCTATGTGTGCTAAAAGCTCAAATTTTGAAGAAAAAATAAATACTGATACTTTCACCAAAGCACTGTCATGTTTCCTTAAGCTTCTAAAAAAAAGTCTTCTCTCTATCACAGTGTAGTGAAATGTCCTTCTTCACCCATTACCCTCGTGACTAACTTTCCAGATGTAATGTGTTTACTCAATTCCCCAAGCTGAAGAGTACAAATTTTCTTAGACTCTTCTTGAAACTTCCATTCACCTCCTGACAAGCTGAAGACATCAATCAGAATCTGATTAATGTTTCCTCATGGGTAAAAAATAAGGAGTTCATGCTGACCCATGCTGCAGAACTGTTCCTGTTAAAAAGACACCAAGGTTTGAAAAGAAAAGAAAACAGCAAAAATCTACTTCTATTCTGTGAAGCAATTTTCCTGTTAATTAGCCCAAGGCGTGTCTAATTTAATCTTTTAAAGATGTGTTGGCAATGTGAATTATTTTAATAATGAAGGGAATACTTACTACAGGGACCAGCAGTTGGTATAATGGCTATGTCACTGGACTCCCACGTAGTTGACTGCGGTTCAAGTCCCGGACCTGGTGGCTTAAACTCATGCCAGGCACGTGGGCATGTGTGCCCAAGATCTAGAGAGGAGAATGGAGGAGAAGGGATTGTGACATGGCCAACCTCCTTGGGGGGTGATTTCTCACTTTCTGTATCTTTGTCTCTCTCTGTCTATCTGGCGAGTACACACAACCTATAACAAAAACCTTTTAACAAAAGAAAAAAAAGAGAGAAGGAAAAAAAGAGAAGGGACTGCTACAAAATAAACCATTTTTAACTTAATAAACCACCATATACAAAAAACTGGTTCTATCAAACCAAGTAATCTTCACATTACCTAACAACCTACAAGGCAATGCTTGGACATCCTTTTATTAACGATCTTAATATATCAGAGGACCCTTCAGGCTGCTGCTGGAATGATGTCTTGTGGCTAAAGCTATTTTTTAATCCTGACAGAATAGCTAATTCGACCGTGTATGTGAATCGATGCCACAGAAGTGCTGATCTCATCACTTCCCTTTATTCTCAGGTCTCACTCAATGGTCCCAGGGATATTTTACAACAAAAAGGAATTTTCAACTAAAATACCCTGCGATGACTCTAACTGGGAGAGGTATTGCCCTGTTTTGTGGTTTTGGTAACAGAACATCACGCACTGTGTAGCTTATGAAGAACTGGAATGTATCGCACAGTCTCGGAGGTGAGGAAATCCAAATCATGGTACCCGCAGGCGTGGCTGTCTATGGAGGGCTTCACCCTTGCACAAAGGAGGAACACTGAGTCCTTATATGGAGAAAGGCAGGAGGCAGAAGGGCAAATGTGAACTCCCTCTTCAGAGTCTTTTGATGAGAATGCCAAGTCCCATTCATGAGGGAAGGAGCCCTCATAACTTAACCACCCTTTAGAGGTTCCACTCCCAAATAGCCTTGTATTGGTCAGTAAGGTGTTTTTTTGTTTTGTTTGTTTCTGGGTTTTTTTTTTTTTTTTTGAGAGGTCTTCACTATAGGGTGCATGCGCTCGCCAGACAGAGAGAGACATAGAGACAGAAAGCGAGAAATCACCCCTCAGGGGGGATGGGCACACTGCAATCCCCTCTCCTCCATTCTCCTCTCGGGATCTTGGGCATGCACGCACACGTGCCCAGCGTGAGTTTTAAGCCACCGGGTCCGGGGAGCGAACTGCAGTTGACTACTTGGGAGTCCAGCGACATACCCATTACGCTAACTGATGGTCCCTTCTTTTGTTTTAGAGAGAGAGATTTTGCTATAGGATGTGTGTGCTCTCTGGTAAAACAGAGATAGAGACAGAAAATGAGAAATCACTCCCCAGGAGGATGGCTATACCACGATCCCTTCTCCTCCATTCTCCTCTTGGGATTTCGGGAACGCATGCACGTGTGCCCCATGTGAGTTTTAAGACACTGGGTCTGAGCCTTGAACTGAAGTCAGCCATACGGGAGTCCAGCGATGTAACCTCTATACCACCTGCTGGCCTCTGGTCATCAAGTTTTAACATTTGAATTTTTGAGGATATACGTTATACCATCATAGGAGGCAAAGACAAAATATACAGACATCAAATAACTGACTAAATTGGATCACCAAAACCTTTCCTGTTTTAAAAGAACACGCTCCCATTAGAACAAAACAGTGAAACACATTTATTTATTTATTTATTTAAGTTTTGCTTAAGGGGGTATGCACTTGCTGGAGTGAGACAGAGAGGGAAAGCAAGAAAGCTCTCCCCCCAAAGGGGATGGCCATGATGCACTGTCTTCTCCGTCATTTTCCTCTTAGAATTTTGGGCACACATGCACCTGTGCCCAGCATATTTTCCAAACCACTGGGTCTGGAACTCAAACCACATAGTCAGGTGTGTGAGATCCAGCTGCCTTAACTACCAATCCCACCTGTCGATTTATACAGGTCAAATATATTTTACTCCTTCTTTCCAAAAATGAAGAAGATGACTATGTTATTCTATCTTATTTAGAAAACAGAGAGCCAGAATATAGAGCAGGAGTAGAATACCAGGCTCAGAAGGCTGACCCACCTGGGAAGGATCTGGGTTTATATCCAGAGACCTCCCTGACTGTGCCAGACACACATGTACACGGGACTAGGCCAGCTGAGGTTAGGATGGGCATGGCATGAAGACAGTCTTGGGGATGCTGTCTTTTTGCCTCTGTTTCTTTCTCTTCCTCATAGAAGAAATTAACTTTTTTAAAAAGGAAGACAAAATAGAGAAAAGGGGTAAGGAGAAAGGAAGTGAGAAAGAGAGGTAAGGAAAGGAGAGGAGAGAAGAGAAGGGAGGACTGGAGGGAAGGCTGAACTAAAATTCATTTTTCTTATATAGGTTTCTTCTAACAATCAAAACAAGTTGAAAGGTTTTAATTTTCAAAATGAGATGGCCTTTACTCCTAATGCTGGCCCAGATCTCTTGCTCAATTTTGTTTTTCTTCTAGTTTTTTTGGGAGATTCCCCCCATTTCTTTTCAGGACGATGGTCCTAGCTTTTGCTTTGCTATGCTCAATGACATGCACAAAGGCAATGGCCTAGACAAAGCCAAGGTTATGCCGGCAGGCTGGACAGAAGCCGAACTCCTGTTACACCCACGTAATGGGATTCCCCACTGCTCCACACAGCCCCATCACAGTCTATGTTCTCTCAGATCAACATAATCTGTTTCCATACGTTTTTTTTTTTCCTTTTTTAAAAGTCTTAACCCTCTCTTCTGTTGGCTTCTGTACTTAGTGACCTTTATTCTTTGCTTATTCTTTTTTAGCCTACCCTCATAAGAAAGTGACGATAGAGTCTCGCCAAGTTGCATGGTGGAAGCTTCGACGGAAGAACAGCAAACAGGTTACTGGAGTAGATCTCACCTAGCCCTGAAAGTCTGTGTAGAATTCTTAAGAGAATACCAGTCTTGCTACTAGCAGGCATTGCTTCCCCCAGGCACGTTGGCAAAAAAGAAAAAAAAAAAAAAGAAAGAAATAGACTATGAAGACTCTTTGTGGCAAGGAGGAAGTGAGGAAAGCCTTTTGCATCTGTGTTATCCACATAATTCACGGCAATTGATTCGGCTTTGTCCCTGGAAAAGCTTTCAGTGTAGCAGGCAACATGAAAGTTTCTGGTTTTCTTTGTTCAAGGTTAACTTTTTACAAGCCTGATTTCCTCCCACTTGCCCAGCTCTGCCACAGAGCTTTAGCATATAAAGCATTCCTGAGCAAAATAAAATGAAATGAAATAAAGCCTCTCTTGTCTGCTCCCAAGCTTGTCTTACTGGCATTTTAAAGCATGTTCAAGTCTCCTTAAGACGTCATTTTCCATCAGTTACTCTGCCCCAGGGTGGAGCACCAAGGGCACAGAGGAGGAAAGGGAGCAGAGCCTGTCTTGAATCCCCTCTAGACTAATCTACCAAGGGTCACTGTGAGTGTCCCTCTTCCTCGTGATGATAGGACTTTTTTCTCCTGCAAATCTGACATGGAGCCAAAAACCCCCCGTGAGAAGATATTTTCGCTTAACTGTGCAAAGGTCAGACAAAAATGTGGTAAGGGCATTTTATTTTTCAACGCATATTAATCTTGACTTTGCTCCCCGCACACTCTCGGGAAGTAGTGGGAGTCTGCCCAGCGCTTCAGTGCAGATTTCTGACGCTCTGCTAAGCTTCTGGGGAGGTGTGTGTGTGGGGGGGGTGTCACAACGCCACGGGTGGTCAAGAGTGGAATTACAGCTCGGAGACCTGAGGCCCCTGGGCGCTGCTGCCTTCCTCTGTGGTGTCTTCTCAGTCTCTGGAGGACAGGGATCTGTTAGGTGGGTGATTTGAGGGAGGCGCTACCTCTAGTATTAGTCCTGTACGAATGCACCAAGAACAATTCTGCGATTTGCATCTGTTGGAAATTAGCAAACAAGGATAATGGGTGAATGTTTGAAGAATTCATTTTTTTGTGTTTTGTCCATTTTTTTATGAAATTTTTTTAAATCCATGTTCCTTTCTAGAAGAAAAGGAGACTGTTCCATCGTCTCTTTTGACAGATCTGACTTTACTTTTGCATTTTCCTCTTTGCCTCTGATTTATCTTACTGTTTCTTTTCTTTTTTTTTTTTTTTTTTTTTTTTAGAGGTTTTTTTTTTTTCTGCAGACCACGTGTGCGTGCCAGAAATACAGAGAGAGACAGAGAAATGGAAAGCGAAAAATCACCTCCCAGAGAAGATGGCCACGCCACAATCCCTTCTCCTCCATTCTCTTCTCGGGATCCTGGGCACACACACCCACGTGCCCAACATGAGTTAAAGCCACCGGGTCCGGGACTCAAACTGCGGTCAACTACGTGGAGTCCAGCAACGTAACCATTGCATCAACCATCGGTCCCTCATCTTACTGTTTCTAAGCATGCTCTATTTTGTATGTACTAAATGAGACTCTATGTCTTCCTCAGTCTTTACCGATATTATCTGATGGCTTACTTCCTTCATTGTCTGGAGCAGGATTTAGTTCTGTGCCCCAGTAAGTGAATTGCCGAAACTCCAATCCAAAGAACAGTCTCTGTTTACTACTGGTTGAGAATAAGTCCTGGACAGAAGTCCAATAATTGGTTGGCTGTTGCAAAGAACTAGAGCACCTAAAAACTATACAGAAAGGCTCTCCTCTCATCTCTATGACAACAGAAGATTCATGTCGGTATGGCTTTAGAACAGTGTGTTTCCAGCATATTTTTAACCAAACACTTTCCCACGGTCTGCTTCAAGCAAGTCACGCACTGGTGGTGGGGAGTGCGATAGGAACCGAGTTTCATATTAAGATGCACACTACACTGATGCGGCTACTCAAGATATCCTTGTACAAAAAAATCTGCTTCTATGGGTTACATTCTCAGAAGGAAAATGAGAATTACTTTTAGTGCTTAGAGATTATGCTAGTTTCACATCACTTGTGCAGCTTCTTTTTGAAATCTTAGATAAAACATTTAGATTAATAGCTACTGTGTATGGTTTAGCCTTAAGGCAAAGAAGGATAGGAAGATTAGAATTTCTTTTTTATTTAAATATTACTGCTCAATCTCAGGAGCCAGCTGAGCTCTTGGGGGGAAGGTCCGGAAATGGTATAGCTAGAAGAGTAAGCACTTCAAATTGGTATCTCTTTTTACAGTTCCCTAAACCCGCTTTTGTCAGACCTGAAGAGTTTACATTACAGGGCCAGCAGGTGGTGTGAGCGTTAAGGAGCTGGATTGGTTGACCACGGTTGGAGTCCTGGACCCAGAAGTATGAAAATCACACCAGGTGCATGTGTGCCCTAAATTTCAAGACAGGAGTGGAGGAAAAGGTATTATGGCGTAGCTATCTCCCCAGGAGGTGTAATTTCTCACTTTCCCTCTCTCTGTTTCTCTCCTCTCTCGCGAGCACACATGCCCAATGGCAAAAACTTTTGAAAGTATCTATGCTAAATTATATTTTCATTCTATGATTTGGAGTATACTGAAATCTTTCAAAGGTAGTTGAATCAAACATACTTACAGTAAGCTGCCAGGGTAGATTTGTAAGAAAAATAAATAAAGGCTTATGAAGTAAGTAGGATAAGTAATGTTAAACTACTATACATCAGTTCTCTTTTATTTTGAAAAAAAAACACTTTAAATTCTCAGTTCAATTTTGTCCATAGGACAAAACGTGGGACACTGTTTATGTACCCATGGGCTTAAGTTTTTATTTATTTTGTTCTAGAAAATTTGCACTTTATTGTGTGTGTTTTTTTGTTTTTTGTTTTTTTTTTGGAGAGATTTTCACTGTAGGGCGCGTGCGCTCGCCAGACAGAGAGAGACATAGAGACAGAAAGCGAGAAATCACCCCCCGGGGGGATGGTCACGCCGCAATCCCTTCTCCTCCATTCTCCTCTTGGGATCTTGGGCACGCACGCACACGCGCCCGGCGTGAGTTTTAAGCCACCAGGTCCGGGACGCGAACCACGGTCGACTACGTGGGAGTCCAGCGACATAGCCATTACGCTAACTGCTGGTTCCCCGTGTTTTTTTTTATTATCACCAATAATAATATATGCATATTGAGACATGGCAGTTTTCTAAATTTTATTCTTGTCCTGTAGCTGCTAACATGGAAAGGAACAAAAACGTAAGAGAGATTGATAGTTACAATGAATGTTCAACTTTGTCATGTTATAGAAGGTTTCTTTCTGTTTTCTCCAGCCTTTAAAATTGGAGAACACTTAGGGTAAGAGCCAGACTTGAAGCTAATGCTGATTTCATTTTTAAAGGATTCCCTGTCATGTTATTACATTTAATCTGAAAGGAAATGATGCTTGCCATTTTAGAATACAAGTTATCTTTTAAAATGTATTTATGACTTTCACAGTTCAATTGTGAGACTTGATTCATAATTTTTAGAAGTCAGGGATTTATTTATGCCTATATATTAAAAAAAAACTAAGAATACTAAGTCACTTCTATGCAATAAAACAAGTTATTTTATAACTTCGAATTATTGCTGTTGGTTAAATAGAATACCAGTTATTTATCTAAAATTTTCAGTGTTGAGTGAATTTGTCCAATAACCTAAATTATGAGACTCTTTGGAACTGCGGATCTGAAAACTTTTTATATTCATTCTCTAACAACAGACAAGAAACCAAAAGCAATTTTTGATGTCTATTTCAATGTAGTGCAAAGATTTTCCCCAGTATTTTGCAACAGGCTACACACTTGCTTGACCAGCCCGAATCTGTCTCACTTGACTAGAAATAGCCTGTCAAATCCATCAGGTGCTAATTAGAATAGATTATTGAGCTGATGGAGCACCAGGATTAGGCCCATCTTTCTGCAAGAGGTGGTTTAATCATGATGGAAGGTTATTATTTCTGGGACCCTCAAAGACAAACCACACTGCAAATAAGGATCAAATAGTTTTTGTAATGCAACAGACATTGAAAAACAATACATACCATTCACATCTACACTATTAAGCCCAGAGATCATCAGAAAGAGCTGTTTAGCCCTCATAAAATGTACAACTAGAATTTTGAATGAAAATAATAAATTTATTTGGATATTTTGCAAATTGTCTTTTCTTAAAACTTAAAACTTCTGTTTAATTGAAATTCAGCATTTTATTTTTAGCTTTTATAAGATGAACATGATATCTTTTATAAGCACTAATTTGGATAGTTTGCAAATTTTCTTTTCTTAAAACTTAACACTTTGTTTAATTGAAATTCAGCATTTTATTTTTAGCTTTTATAAGATGAACATGATATCTTTTATAAGCACTATTCTAATTTGATTTAAAACATAAATTGTTATTCTATTCATAAAATGAATATATATATTTGAATAGGTGTATTATATAATTATTACTCAAACATTGTGAACTTGGGCTTGGAAAACTAATAATCTTGGAATTTTACCAGGCTAAAAGCCTAATGAGAAAGCTTTTTATAAAGCCAGCCTTGTTGAATGTCTTAACACAAGATGGATGGAGACCAGCAGGTTTCATGGTGGTTAGGGCATTGAACACTCCCTCATGGCTAACCACGGTTCAAGTCCTGGACCTGGCAGCTTGCTTTCTCACTGTCTCTCTCTCTCTCTCTCTCTCTTGTCAAATTAAAATAAAATGAATGAATAAATAAAATTAAATAATTCTTTAAAATAAAAAGTTAGGATGGACAATTCGGCCTGCTTTAAAAATATATTGCTTAAATAACTTGTACTGGCACCAAAATGTATAACAAGGGATGTTAAAAATGCATTTCCTGAGACCAGAAGATGGCATAATGGTTATGTTGTTGGACTCCCAAGTAATCAACCACAAGTCCCGGATCCAGCAGCTTAAAACTCATGGCAGGAATCCTGAGAGGAGAATGATGGAGAAAGGACTGCAGCATGGCCATCCCCCATGGGGCGTGATTTCTCTCTTTCTTTTCACACTCTCTCGGTTTCTTTGTCTCTCTCTGGTGAGTATATGTGCCCCATGGAAAAAACCTTAAAATTTTTTAAATTTGAATTGTGCTTTTTGAATAGACTGGAACTATAACTTGTTCACTTTTTTATCTCATGATCTAACAGAATACCTGATTTCTGGTGAAAAAGTGTTTCATGAATGAATAATAAATAAATAGCAGCATCAAAAAATTAGTTGGTTAAGTCTTAGAAGGCTAGAAAGGAGACCTGAGACCACAAATCAAATTGAAAGTTACTTCTAGAACTTTTTTTTCTTTTTACTTTTTTTTGAGAGATTTTTGCTATAGGGCACATACACTTACCAGAAAGACAGAGAGAGACAGAGAGAGACAGAGAGACAGAAAGCGAGAAGTCATCCCTCAGGGGGGATGGCCATGCCACAATCCCTTCTCCTCCATTCTCCTCTCTGGATCTTGGGCACGCACAGACATTCGCCCAGCATGAGTTTAAGCAATCAGGTCTGGGACTTGATTCACAGTCGACTACATGGGAATCCAGCAACATAGCCATTATGCTAACTGCTTGTCCCCTAAAACTTTTAATAAAAATTAACTATAGGCCAGTGACCACGATGCCTGTTAGCTCACCAGATTTATCCATCTCTATTTTATTCCTGTCAGATTGAGAAAATTTCTAGTCTAATTTCATATTTTCATACACCAAGCAGTTTTCCTATCACTGAATTTTGTTTTTTGAGATTACATTTGGCGTTCATAATATTAATAGTCATTTTGGAGCCTGTCATGGATTTAAGAATTCACTTATTTACTTACATCACAGAAATGTTTACCAAATATTTCCTGAGTGACAGGTGCTAAGGATAGAATTAGAAATAAAATACGGTCCTTACTAATCATAAGCTCATAGTTTACTCATTGGAAAACCTTACAGGAACCATTACACAATGTTGTAAATGCTATAGAAGTGAGCTCAAAGTGCTGAGTAAGGATGGACAAGGAAGTAACCAGAGAACTGTGTCCTGGTCCCAGGTGTAAACAAGGTCCTGCTAGAAGAAGAATATAAATATTCCAACAGAAAAGGGAAAATTCGCTATTCCAGGAAAAGGTTAATGACAAGAAGATTCTCCTCACGTAGGTGGCCATACATGATACACAGATGGCACAACATGATCTGCAGTTGTTTGAAGTACTCTATGCCATACTCCTATGTTTGATGCCTGGTTACTTCTTTTTTTTTTCCTTTTTTGAAAGGTTTTTGCTATAGGGTGTGTGCACTCGCCAGACAGAGAGAGACAGAGAGACAGAAAGCGAGAAGTCACCCCTCAGGGGGGATGGCCACACCACAATCCCTTCTCCTCCATTCTCCTCTAGGGATCTTGGGCACGCATGCACATGCACCCGGCGTGAGTTTTAAGTCACCGGGTCTGGGATGTGAACCGCGGTCAATTACGTGGGAATCCAGTGACATAGCCATTACACTAACTGTTGGTCCCCATGCCTGATTATTTCTTACCTTGCTTTCCTCTAGATTGTAAAAGTTTAATTTCCCCTGATCCCAATTCTGAGCCTTCTTTGGTCAAAACCTACTACTAATAACTCTGTGATTATGCTATGGCCAAACCTCCTTGACTGTGGATAAAAACTGACCCATTATCATGCAAGCTGGACTCTGCAGGACAGCGTCTTTGCTCAATTCCACTCAGTTAGCCTTGGACAAGTCACTTCCTTTTCTGGACCTTGGTTTTCACATTTTATCAAATGTCACTTTTTCAATGTGGTTGATCCTGAACACCTTAATCAATACGGTAAACTGCTTTCACCTGGATCCGCCCTCACCCCATACACACATTCCCATTCTGTCTACCTTGCTCTGTGTTTCTTCTTACTGCTTATAATCCTCTAGTACTCACTATTCAATATAATTTACTTATTTGGCTAGTAAAAACGTTAGCCTTGCCTAAAGAGAGATATGGCCAAGCCCAGCTGACAACGTAATGGTTATGTCACTAGACTCCTATGTAGTTAACTGGGGTTTGAGGCCTGGACCCAGTGACTTGAGACTCACACCAGGCACATGTGCATGCATGCCCAAGATTCAAGAGGAGAGTGAAGGAGAAGGAATTATGGTGTGGCCATCCACGCCAAGGGGGCGTGGTGATTTCTTGCTCTTCTGTCTCTCTCTGTCTCTCCGGTGAACGCACACTTCCTATAGCAAAAACCTCTCTCTCCAAGAAAAAAAAAGAAGAGAGAGAGAGAGAAATGGCCATTCCCTTCAGTTCCTGGTAGTTAATCTCTAAACCCCTGTAGTATCCTGCCTGTTAAAAGTGTCTGTTTACATAAGAGATTTGGATAATGCTAAATCTTTTTTTTTTTTTTCCTTTTCTTTTTTTGGAGAGATTTTTGCTATAGAGCACGTGCGCTCACCAGAAAGACAGAGAGACAGAAAGTGAGAAATCACACCCCCCACTTCCCCCGGGGAGATAGCCATGCTGCAATCCCTTCTCCTCCATTCTCCTCTTGGGATCTTGGGCATGCACACACCCGTGCCTGGCATGAGTTTAAGCCATGGGGTCTGGGACTTGAACCACGGCTGGCTACATGGAAGTCCAGCAACATAGCCATTACGCTAACTGCTGGTCCCAGCTTTCACATATCTTAAAGTCAGACAAAAATGACTAGAAGAACAGCAAGCCTTCTCTAAACTCTGCTGTTTTCATGTTTTTTTTGTGTGTGTGTGTGCATGTTTCTATGTCCTCCTGATTCAATCTTGGTAGATTATATGCATGCCCAAAATTCTGCGAGGAGAGTGGAGGACAAGGGATTGTAGCATTATCATCCCCCTGGCGTGGGAGGTGCTTTCTCACTTTCTCTTTCTCTGTCTCTGTAAACAAAGTAAAACAAACAAACAAAAAAGAAAGAAATACATAAATTAAAAGTGAAGGACTGGAAAAAGATATTCCATGCAAATGAAAATGTAAAAAAGGCTGGAGTTGTGATACTAATTTCAGACAAAATAGGTTTTAAGTCAAAAACTGTAAGAAGAGACAAAAAAGGGCACTATATAGTAGTAAATGAACTAATTCATTAAAAAGATGTTAACGCATGTACCAGCAGTTGGCATAATGACTATGTCACTGGACTCCCATGTAGTCGATCGCGGTTCAAGTCCTGGATCTGGTGGCTTAAAATTCATGCTCTGCAAGTGTGCTTACATGCCCAAGATCCCCAGAGGAGAATGGAGGAGAAGGGATTGTGGCATGGCCATCCCTCCTAGGGGATGATTTCTCATTTTCTGTCTCTCTGTCTTTCTGGCGAGCACATGCACACTATAACGAAAACTTCTCTGGAAAAAACAAAACAAACAAAGATGTGATGCTTATAAATATCTATGCACCCAACTCAGGAGCACCTAAATACATAAAGGAAAGACTGCTAGAGCTAAAAGAAGAGATAGGTTGCAACACTATAATTGTTGGGAATCTCAACGCCCCATTACCACCTTTAGACATATCTTCTATACAAAAAATAAGCAGAGAGATACAGGACCTAAACAATACTATAAATCAAATGGACTTGACATCTACAGAACTTTCCACCCTAAGACAACAGAATATATATTTTTCTCACTCCTGCATGGGACCTTTTCAAAGATTGACCATATGATAGGACATGAATCAAGCCTTTACAGATTCAAAGGCATAAAAACTACATCCAGCATCTTCTCTGACCATGATAGAGTTAAACTTGATATTAATTTCAAGAAAAATTCTCAAAAAATACACAAACACATGGAAACTGAACAACCTACTTTTGAATGACTTCTTAACTACCGAAGAAATTAAGTCTGAAATCAAAAAATATGGGGAAACGAATGATGAGTACATGAGTTTCCATAATCTATGGGACGCAGCAAAGCAGTCCTCAAGGGAAATTCATAGCAATTAGTGCACATAAGAAAAAGATAGAAAAGAGGCAAATAGATTATTTAACATCATACCTCAGGGAATTGAAAAAACAACAACAAAAAAAAACTAAAAATTCCAGGAAAAAAGAAATCATAAAGATTCGAGCAGAAATAAATGAAATAGAAAATAAATGAACTATACAGAAAATAAATTAAAGCAAAAGCTGGTTCTTGAAAAGATTAACAAGATCGACACACCATTAGCTAGACTGATAAAGAAGAAGAAAAAAAGCAACAAGATAAATTAAATATATAATGAAACAGGCAACATTACAACAGACAGAACAGAAATACAAAACATCATTAGAGGATACTATCAGTGACTATATGCCAACAAACAAGAGAACTTGGAGGAGATGGACAAATTACTGGATACATATAATCTACCAAGATTGAATCAGGAGGACATAGAAAACCTGAATAGACCCATAACAAGCCATGAGATTGGATCAGTAATAAATAACCTCCCAACAAAGAAAAGCCCAGGTCCAGATGGCTTCACATCTGAATTCTACAAAACTTTTAGGGAAGAGTTAACTCCCATTCTACTCAAATTACTTCTAAAGATCCAAAAGGAAGGAAACCTTCCAAATTCATTTTGTGAAGCCTCCATCATCCTCATTCCCAAAACATATAAAGACATGATTTAAAAAAAAAAAAAAAGAAAAACCTATAGTTGACATTATATTGAATAGCTAAAAGCTAGAAGCTTTTCCACTAAAATCTGGTAGTAGACAAGGCTGCCCCCTTTCTCCACTTCTTTTCAGTGTAGTGCTAAGTCTTAGCCAATGCAGTCTGAAAAGATAATAATAGAAAAGGCATTCAAACAGGCAAAAAGAAGTGGGAAATATCTTTATTTGCAGATGACATGATGGTATACTTAGAAGACCCAAAGTTTTCCATGAAAAAAATTCCTCAGAATAGTAAATGAATACAGTAAAGTGTCAGGATACAAAAATCTATAGCATTTCTGTATACCAACAATAAGTCAAATGAAGTAGATCTGAAGAAAGGAAAGCCTTTTACCATAACCACAAAATGTATAAGAAACATAGGGATAAACCTAGCTAAGAAAGTCAAAGACCTTCATAAAGAAAACTTTAAAAAGATACTGAAAATTACACAAAAAAGTGGAAGGACATCTCATGTTCCTGGATTGGAATAATCAATATAATTAAGATGTCAATTCTAGCCAAATTAATCTACATATTTAACACAATTCCAATAAAAGTACCAGAAACATTCTTCACAGATCTAAAAAAGACAATCTGGAATCTGTCTGGAATCATAAAAGACCTTGTACTGCCAAAGCAATCCTGTGCAAGAAGAATGGAGTGGACAGCTCTCACTCTCTGACCCCAAAATATACTATAAAGCTGTGATAATCAAAACAGAATGGTATTGGCACAAAAACAGATGGGTGGACCAATGGGATAGAATAGAGACTCCAGAAATAAACCCCAAAACTCAAAACCAATGATTTTTGACAAAGTATACCAATCGATCTAATGGGAAAAGGAAAATCTCTTTAGTAAACAGTGCTAGGAAAACTGGGTATACTCTTGTAGAAAAATGAAACTGAATCTCCATCTTTCATCATTAACAGAAATCAACTCAAAATGGATCAAAATCTGAACCTAAGACTTCAAACTATAAAACTGCTAGTGGAAAACACTGGGTAAACTCTGGGAGACACTGAAGTAGGCAAAGACTTATTAAATAAGATGCCAAAAGCATGGGCAATAATCCATAAAATAGACAAGTGGGGCTATATCAGATTAAGAAGTTTCTGCACAGCAAAAGACATGGTAATATGTGTGAATCGACAACCCTCAGAATGGATGAATATTTTTGTAAATTATACCTCAAATAAGGGACTGATAACTAAAATACACAGGGGACTCAAGCAGCTTACCTGAAAAAAAAATGATTAATCCAATTAAAAGATGGGAAAATGAGCTGAACAATAATCTCTCTAAGGAAGACATATGAACAGCCAAAAAGCATATGAGGAAATGCTCAACATCTCTCATCATAAAGGAGATGCAGATTAAAACCACAATGAGATACCACATAACTCCTGTCAGAATGGTGAAAATTAAAAATACAAAAAAAAGGATAAGTGTTGGTGGGGTTCTGGTGAAAAAGAAATTCTCCTACACTGTTGGTGGGAATGTAAATTGATCCAGCTACTATTGGAGAACAATATGGGGGTTCCTCAAAGATCTACAAATAGAACTGCCATTTGATCCAGCAATCCTACTTCTAGGTAACTACCCAAAGGGCAGGAGAATGCTCAGTTGGAAAAGTACTTGCACATCAATGTTTTTTGCAGCATTATTTATGATTGCTAAGACATGGAATCCACTCAAATGTCCATGAACAGATGAATAGATTGAAAAAGTGTGGCACATATACTCTATGTAATACCATTCAGCCATAAAAAATAAAAACAAGATCCTGACATTTAATAGAAAGTGATAGAACATGAAAAATGTATTGCTGAATGAAGCAATCCAGGCTATGAAAGAAAGATATTGTATGTATCCTCCTAATATATACTACCCACACTCTATGGTAGAGATTGAAATATTGGAGGGCATAAAAGCAGTGAAAATAATTGTGATCACTGAAGACAGTATGGAACAAGGGAAGGGTGAGAAAGGAAGAGGATAGAGAAGGAAAGCAGGATAAAAATAGAGAGGCCTGACATTTGTGTGGCACAGAAATGGTTTATTACCTGTCGATGATAACATGTATAGTATTCTCAACTGGATGGGTCTGAGAAGTATTTCATGTCAGGGAAATTCTCTTTACAAGCCAAATGATGTATAGCGATTGAATGTTTATAAAAAAAAAATAAGAATAGTTTAAAAATAAATTGATCTGGGAACCAACAGTTAGCGTAATGGCTATGTCGCTAGACTCCCACGTAGTTGACCGCGGTTTGCGTCTC
>NW_006203877.1:254291-326649 GCF_000334495.1 Tupaia belangeri chinensis
AAAACAGTTAAAAAAAAAATGTATTGCTGAATGAAGCAATCCAGGCTATGAAAGAAAGATATTGTATGTATCCTCCTAATATATACTACCCACACTCTATGGTAGAGATTGAAATATTGGAGGGCATAAAAGCAGTGAAAATAATTGTGAACACTGAAGACAGTATGGAACAAGGGAAGGGAGAGAAAGGAAGAGGATAGAGAAGGAAAGCAGGATAAAAATAGAGAGGCCTGACATTTGTGTGGCACAGAAATGGTTTATTACCTGTCGCTGATAACATGTATAGTATTCTCAACTGGACGGGTCTGAGAAGTATTTCATGTCAGGGAAATTCTCTTTACAAGCCAAATGATGTATAGCGATTGAATGTTTATAAAAAAAAAATAAGAATAGTTTAAAAATAAATTGATCTGGGAACCAACAGTTAGCGTAATGGCTATGTTGCTAGACTCCCACGTAGTCGACCGCGGTTTGCGTCTCGGACCCAGTGGCTTAAAATTCACGCCGGGCGCGTGTGCATGCGTGCCCAAGATCCCGAGAGGAGAATGGAGGAGAAGGGATTGTGGCGTGACCATCCCCTCTGGGGGGTGATTTCTCGCTTTCTGTCTCTATGTCTCTGTCTAGCGAAAACCTCTCCAAAAAAAAAAAAAAATTAATCTGAAAAACAATGAAAAGCTATTTGCTGATGATTATGTGTATAGTAATGTTTTTTTCTTGACTGATATGCATGATAATCATGCTGGATAAAGAAATGTTATACACTATAAAGATATATGTGATTAAATGTAGTATAAAAATAATAATAATAATAATAAATACATTTTTACAAAAGAGAAAACTACACTGGGTGCATGTGTGTGCATATCCAGAACCCCAAGAGGAGAATGGAGGGGATGGGGTTGTGGTGCGATCATTCCCCTTGGAGGGTAATTTCTCACTTTCCCTCTCACTGTCTGTTTTTTTCTCTCTCTCATGAGCATATGCACTGTATGGCAAAAACCTAAGGGAAGAAAAAAAATGAGAGAGATTTGTTCTGGCTGAAAGCACAGACATTTCTAAGAACTCAAGGTTAGTAAGTATTTCGGATTAAAGATGGCTCTTCACTTTTCCACCCAGAAGGAAATATTGGGTAAGAGTGAAAAGCGAAGAGTACTTAGATTTTTTTAAAATTGTACTCATGATTAATTAAAAAAAAAAAAACTTGCTATAGGGTATGTGCGCTCACACGTGGGGGAGGCAGTAAGAGAGCATGCCAACAGGTCGGAGACTCAAATTCCAGTCAGCTACATGGGAAGTTCAGCGTCTCAACCACCATGCCAGCTACTGGCCTGAGACTACTTAGATTTTAATGAGAGATTTATATAAAATGGAAATGACTTGTAGAAATAAGACTTTGTGTCAATGGTTAGGATTTATACATGTAAAAACGCAGGGCAATTTCCTTCAACCGTAGAAGAGAACATGTCTGGGCAGTTGTCAGTGGACAGTAGTCAAAATAACAGCAGCCATGAAAGCTTTGTCATGCTAAGGTAGAATAGTGGCCATCCTGATAGCAGTCCCTGAGGTGGTGTAGGGTATATAGGAGAAATCCTATGACAATCAAGTTCCCATTGTGATGGGGTCCGGATGTTTCAGGTCAATCTTCTTAGTAGACGACACGGCCATTTCTACTCCAGAGCCTGTCTGCTTCTTTGGTTGCTACCCAGAAAACACAGCATTGGTCCCCTCTGTACTTGAATCACCAAATGTGCATAGAATTTTTGTTAAGGGGCCAGCAGGTGGCATGATGGTTAGGGGCACTGGACTCCCACATGGCCAACCTTGATTCAAATCCTGGACCTGGCAGCTTGCTTTCTCATGTGCCCTCTCTCTCTCTCTCTCTCTATCTCTCTTATTCTGTCCCTTTCTGGTCAAATGAAAATAATAAATAAATAAAAAGTTAAATAAAATAATTATTTGAAAATAAAAAGATTTTTTTTAAAAATTCCACTATCTAGAAGAAGCCCAAGTAAATGTCTGTGTGCAGGACTCCCTTTTTCAAGAAACTTTTAACCTATTCGTTTCTGATTCCAATGCTAACCTCCAACTTTCCAACTTCCCACAGTCAGAGAATCTATTTCAGTGACAAGGGAAGAAAGTCTTGCATGAAATTGTCACATTTTTTTGTAGTTAGCATTCTTTTGGGTTCTATGATTTTAAAACCTGAATTCTTACTCTGCTTTTCGGTTATAACAATCTTTTCATAAGTCTAGAGTGTGGCAGACTCTAGAGTCAGAGCAAATGGAAGCTAAGCTTATAGGATTAAAAAAAAAAAAAAGCCACCAGTTAACAATTTCAAAAGTATTATCACAACATCATGGACTCTTTCTGTCACATAGAAAAGAAAAGATCTCAGGACCAGCAGATGGCTTAATGGTTATGTCTCTGGACTCCCACGTAGTCAACCATGGTTCAAGTCCCAGACCAAGTGGCTTAAAGCTTATGCCAGGTGTGTGTGCGTGCATACCTAAAATCCCAAGAGGAGAATGGAGGAAGGGATTGCAGCATGGCCAGACCCCTGGGGGGAGATTTCTCACCTTCTGTCTCTCTGTTTCTCCAGTGAGTGCATATAGCCTATAGCAAAAATCTCTCAAAAATAGAGAGGATCTTTTATATTATTATGTTATGAGAAAGCAAGAAAACTCAGCTGATGATGAGAACAAATAGTATTTCCAGATTAGAGAGAAAGAGAGCTACATCATCACACACCATATTTTATTTTTCATTTCTTTATTCAAAAAATATTCACTGACCACCTGAGTATCTGCTCTCTACCTGGGCTCTGGAAATACAACAATGTATAAAATAGAGCAAATAATCCTGCCCTGATACACTTGCAGTCTAGTAGGAGGAGACAAAAATTAAGCAATATAATTAAGGAAAATATAGTATGATAATGTCAAATCATAAAGTAAAACAAGCAGTCACTTTCTGTCTGTCTCCCTAGCAAGCACATGTGCCCTATAGCAAAACAAAACAAAACAAAAACAACAACTAAAACTCTCTTAAAAAGAAAGAAAGAAAAACAAACAGAAAAGAGAAACAAAAAATATTTAAGCAATGCTAGCTGTGTTTTTCTTTTTTTAGAGATTTTTGTGACAGTACATGTGTGCTTGCTGGAGAGATAGAGAGAGACAGTGAGAAATCTCCCTCTGGGGAGATGGCCATGCTGCGATTCTTTCTCCTCCATTCTCCTACCAGCATGTCGGGCACACACACACCACATGAGCCCGGTGCAAGTTTCAAGCTGGGACTTGAACCCTGGTTAGACTTAGCCAGTCTATTGTGCCACCTGCTGGCCCCAATGCTAGCTTTAAATAAGCATCCAGAAAAAGACCACATTGAAAATAGAGATGTTTAAATAGAGACACGAAAGAGGTGGGGGAGAAGGTGGTGTCGATTACATTGATGACAGTGATGATTACAGATCACGTGTTTACTACTCAATTATGGATTGTGCTAAAACGTCCACACTTTATCTTGTTTACTCTTGATAGCATCTTTACATCCAAATACCATTATTAATTCTATTTACAGATGGGAGAAGTATGAGAATTAATTTTTAATTTCACATAGCTACTCAATGGGAGAGCTTAAATGTAAACACGGTTCGATCTGACAAAAAAGTCATAGAACTTAATGGTTATGCTTTGCAGGTAAACAATAATTATGCTGTACAAAGTAGAGAGATAGGCTTAGTCAATTCTGAGAGAGACCCTTATGTCACTCACTAACTTACTTGAATTCAGGTATTTGTTTTATATATGTCTTTATTTTTCTATGCGTTTACCTTTCATTTTGTAAAAAGTTTACCTAAGATCAGTGTTTCCAAAGTCCTTTACTTTCAGCCTTCCCCTATTCTTTGGATTCTGGATTTACCTTGGCCAGCTCCATGACCCCTTTGTAATGAAAGATATAGAAATTGTTCAGTATTCTTATTAGTTTAGAGTGAAGCATTGTTCTTTTGATTATAGTGATTTCTGTTTAGGGGTCATTGCATAATTAAAGTCAAAGATCCCCCCAAAAAATAAAAAGTGAATAGGAAAAAATCTAAGGGAAGAAAGGGGTCAAAGAATGATACTCTTTCATGTAGAGTAATAAGATAGCAATTTGACAGCAACTAGAAGGAAGCAACACCATTTATAAAAATCAATTATTAAAGAGTAAGCACTTTGATTACCTTAGAAACAAATAACCTATTATGCATAGTTCAATCTAATAGGCTCACAGTACAATCAAACCGACTGTAGTACCCATGATAGAATTCTGTTTTAATCAAGCCCACCCTTGGCTGAGATCAGGGCGTATTTCATATTCACATGTACTATCTTAGACCATCGGATTCAATGAACACGATGTACCCGTTATAGTAAACAGTCACAACTCAGTGGGGCATGAATCTACCCGCTATATTTTTCTACAATTGCTATTTTCTTGGTTCCATTTCTTTTCATATATAGAGAGCCCGAGGATACATGAGCATTTGTATTTTCTAAAGACATAGCCAACCAACAAATGATTTATGACTTTTTCCTGATAAACTTTCAAACTCTGAGTGATTCTCTCGAAATTTTCTTCCCTGATTTAGGAATTTATTATGTATATCTGTGGAAGATACGATGATTACTTAGTATATATGGTCTTCAGTTTTGGAATTTTAACCACAACTTTGAAGTAATAGTAAAAATTCCATTCAAAATACCATCGTAGTAATATTTAAACTTTTCAGCTTCAGGGACCACTAGTTAGCATAATAGCTGTGTTGCTGGACTCCCATGTAGTTGACTGCGGTTCGCATCCCCAACCCAGTGGCTTAAAACTCATGCCAGGCATGCATGCATGCCCAAGATCCCGAGAGGAGAATGGAGGAGAAGGGATTGCGGTGTGACTATCCCCCCTGGGGGGTGATTTTCACTTTCTGTCTTTCTGTCTCTCTCTGTCTGGCGAGCGCATGCACCCTATAGCAAAAACCTCTCCAAAAAAAAAAAAAAAGTTCAGCTTCAGATACTGGCAGAATAATTTGTGTCAGAAAGTCCTTCCACTGGGACCAGCAGTTAGCGTAATGGCTATGTCGCTGGACTTCCATGTAGTCGACCGGGGTTCGTGGCCCGGACCCGGTGGCTTGAAACTCATGCCGGGCGCTTGTGCGTGCATGCCCAAGATCCCAAGCGGAGAATGGAGGAGAAGGGATTGCGGCGTGGCCATCCCCCCTGAGGGGTGATTTCTCGCTTTCTGTCTCTCTGTCTGTCTGGGGAATGCACATGCCCTATCGCAAAAACCTCTCCAAAAAAAAAAGAAAGTCCTTCCACCAATAATCATTTAAAATATTATAGAACTACTATTTGAATGGAGACTAGATAGTAACAAGAATGGTCAGCACACTTGGAAAAAGAAAACTACATGTCGAAATTCACATTTATCAGTTTTTTTGTTTTTTTGTTTTCCTTCTTTGGAGGGGGTGGATCCCCAGATCTACAATAGAGCCATCCAATAAATAAGCCTCTTTTTGATTAAGTGATATACCTGTTATTTATTACTTGTCAAAACAAAACACAACTTTCTTTAGAGCAAGATAAAAGAAAAATAACAGTCTCTACGATGTATAACCACAATGTCTATCGTCAAATATTACTAGTCCTGCAAAAGAACAGGAACACATCATCAATAGTTAACCACAGTCTACTAGAAACAGATTTAGACATGACCGATATTGTGTAATTAATAGGCAAAAATGTTAAAATAGCTATGACACATATGCTAAAGAATTTAGATTAGCAAAGAGGTAGGAAATTTTCCAAACAGTAGTAAAAACGTGAGGAAAAGCGAATTCAATAGAAGTCTTTAAACTGAAAAATATAACTTTTGAACTAAAAAAATAAATTAGATGGGTTCAACAACAAGCTGGACAGCTGAAGAAAGTAGGTTTTTGGTCTTATTATTATTGGGTTATAAGATTCATTATATACTATGGATATAATTTCTTTGTAAAAATATATGCATAGCTATTATGTTTTCCCTTTCCATAGTTTGCCTTTTTATTTTTTTAATGATTTCACTCAAATAGAAAAATGTTTCTAATTTTGATAAAGTGTAATTTATTTTTACTTATTATTTTAACTTATATATATTTTTGTAGCTTTGCTTGTTGGATTGTATGTAAGAAATGTTTGCTTATTCCAAGGCTGCAAAGAATTTCTCCTAGATTTTCTTCATCTATTATTTTTAAATCTCGTTGTATTTGAAGTTCATGTTGGTGTGTGGTATGAGGTGAGTGTGAATGTTAACTCTTTATTTTAGGTGGCATAAAAATATGTGAAGAATAGCCTTTACCTATTGAAATGCCTTCAATTATCAAAATGCGTCATTCTATTTCTGAATTCTCTATTTTGTTCTACCAACATATATGTCTATGCTTTCACCAATGCCAGACCACCTTAAGTACTATAACCTTAACAGTAATATTCAAATCAGAAAGTGCAAATCTTCTTACTTCGTTCTTTAAAATTGTACTCTAGATCACTTGCAGCCCTGTATGAATCTTAGAATTACTTTTGCCAAATTCTACCCAAAAAATCCTACTGAATTTTTTTTTATTAAGATTGCATTTAATCTATAGATTATTTGGGGAGAACTGACATCTTAATGATACCAAGTCTTTCATTCTATTAATAGTGTCTTCATTTTTTTTTGCCTCTTCTTTAATTCTTTCCAGTAATTTTCTACAGCTTTCAATCAAAAACTCTTATATAATTTGTGTTAAACTGATTTATAAGTAGCTTATCATTTCAGTGTTATTGTGAATAGAATTTTTTCAATTGTCATTTTCCAAGTCTTTGCTTTACATATGTAATAATGCAATACATTTTTGTGTCTCTTTATATCCTGTGACATTGTTTATTAAACGTGTAAGTTCATATAGTTAGTTTTTTATTTTGTTTTTGTTTTTTGGGAAAGTGTGTATTTACTCAGACACCAAGTCACTGTCAAATCAAAACAATTTTCCGCTTTCCTTTCTGACCTTAAGGCAATTTATTGCTAACCTTATTTTGACAAATTTGACCACTAGCACAATATAAACTGTTGTGGTTGAGAGGAGGCACCCTTTCCTTATCCCCATCTTTAGAGGAAAGCAGTCCACATTTCTCCATTAAGCATAATGCTAACAGGTTTTAGCAGATGACTTTTCTCAATTTCTAATTCACATTGCTGTTATTTTTTTTAATGCCACAGGGTACTTGTGAGAGAGGAAGAGAGAGAAAGAGGGATCACCTTCAGTAGGACCTGGTCTCGCCTCAAACCGCTTTCCCTCCCATGCTGCCTCCCATCCAGATCCTGGCAGGTACATGTGCCGTCAACATGCCTTTCAAGCTTTGGGGACTGGGACTTGAACTCTAGTCAGCCACAGGGGATGTGGCTTCTCCTGTATAGCCCTCAACTCCTGTGACGTGACTGGGCTTGTCTAGTTGTATTTTTGTGTGTGTGTGATTTTAATTTTTTACCATCTATGAATATTGAATTCTATTTATTTTTGGATTTTCTGCCTTTCCTCTACACACTATTTAAAACTCTTCATATAATATTTGAATAACATCAGTTTTTTATCAAAAGTAATGTTAGATTTTTGTGATTTCACTGACTTGAATGGATCAATTTTTATGGGAAATTCACTTTTCACAACAGAGTCTTCTATTCCATAAATATGCTACATATTTTCACTTTGGGTGGAATGTTTTCTAATTCCTTTCTTTAATGTTATAAAGGTACACATTTGTTAAAATTTACCAAGCTGTCTAATTAAAATGTGTAATTTTACTGAATGTAAGTTATACATTTACTTAAATAATAAAAGAATATCGCCCCTTTATTTCTGATTAAGAAATGGAGGCTCACAAGGAATAATTAAATCAACACTTAACTCAAAGGGTTATTTTTTCTTAAGTATTAAAACAAACCGAAATAGGAAGTTATGTCATTTAAGTCTAATTAATATGAGCATATTTTCTACTCCGTTTCTTAGTTATTTCTTAATAAACAATATATAAGGTAAGAATCAATTATTCTGAAAATAAAAACAAACATCTGAGGTAATAAACTCAAAAAATTTTACAAGATTAAAAGATTACCAAATTCTTATCATCATTATCTTAATTTTTAAGTGCTTTCAGAAATACATTAATCAATACTTAATTTAGATCCTTATCCAGTTGGCAGTCTATTCATCATTCAATACGTTTCAGGTAGCATGTTAATGTTATAATAGTAAGATGTGTGATAGGAGCAATATTAAAACACGCTATTGAAAACCAAAATCTGATCTGTACATATTGGTAATATTTTGCTGAATGCTATCCTTTAGAAGGATATGTAAATATTTAGTGAATGAAATAAATCTAAAAGAGAAGCTAAAATAATCACTTTTTATCATAAATTGCATGTTGCATTAGCAGTTATGAACTAGGAAGAAGGAATAAGTATCTAAAATAAAAATTCTGACCATAGTGCGTCATTCTATTTCTGTTTCTATAGTGTACACAGATCAGATTCATTCATTATTGAAGTAAAGTTGCTACAGCTGTTCACATACTATGTGAGATTAAAATATAACTCACTTGAAGAACAAATATTTTAAGACATTTTAAAAATGATTGACAATAAGATCTTATGCGAGTCATTTCTACCTTACTTTCAACATGAATCAGTAAATTAATTCTAGGGTTATTTCTTTTTTTTTAGAGGTTTTTTTGCTAGAGGGCACATGCGCTTGCCAGACAGAGAGAGACAGGGAGACAGAAAGTGAGAAATCACCCTCCAAGGGGGATGGCCACACCGCAATCCCTTCTCCTCCATTCTCCTCTCAGGATTTTGGGCACGCACGCACATGCGCCCAGCATGAGTTTAAGCCACCGGGTCCAGTACTCGAACCACGGTCGACTACGTGTGAGTCCAGCGACATTGCCATTACGCTAACTGCTGGTCCCAATTCCAGGGTTATTTCTAATGACATAATAAGAGATTTTGCCTTAAATTTTACCATTTCACAGTTTTCTTTTTATGTTTTATTTTACTTTATTTTATTCTTGATAGAGAGTGTGTGCATGCTCTCACACAGAAGCAAAAGAGAAAGCCAAGCACCCTGAGCAGGGATTAATCACACTGCATGCCCCTTTTCCCAGTCCTTCAGCTGGCTGGCCCTTGGGCACATAACCCAATATGTTTTCAAGCTGATCCAGAGATCCAAACTCACGGCCATCCATGTGACTTCCAGCACTGAAGGCCAATTTGCAACAGACTATGCCACCAGACTGGGCCTCACAGTCCACTCTTCTTACCAGCATGTCCAGAGAAGGTAAAGAGATGCCCAGCCCTTTCTATGTCATCCCCAGTGTTGCTTGGGATCTGTGTCTTGAGCACGTCTTTCATGCCATTTGTCTGCCCCCTTAGGTCATGATTTCCATCATCTTTCTCTGGATTTGGCAGATCTCAGAATCATGCACTATTTTTCCTGAGTAAATTGTTCAAGTTTTTTGATTGAAAGCCCACACAAAAAAGACCAAGTAACAATCAAAAGCTTTGACAACAAAAGCTTCAAGTGTCATCTGCCACTTTTTTGTATGTGGAACATTTTCTGTCAACCACAAAATTTATTTCACAAGAATTCTACAGGCAATTTTCACCCAGAACATTTTTAGTAATTATTTTCAATTTTCTAAATGTTGTATTGCTTTGCTGATCAGCAAGGTTCACTTCAAAACACACCATCCTTCAGGCCATCAGGTACAATTTTGGCTCTTTAGTCCTTCAGACTAGTATCTTCATGATGGCTTTAATGCTGAACACAGCTATACCAATCTTCCTTAGAAAATAACTTTACCACTTCAATTTTGTCTTCCCTTCTGCCGTCTTTTCTTAAGTTGCTTTTCCCTCTCAACTGCCAGAGATCAGTGACCCAAAGGGCAGCAAATATATTTTCTTTTTAAATTCTAGATATCCCAGTCATCGTAAAAACTGTATCCAAAGAAATAAAATGGATTTGGAGAAATAACACTTAAAACCCTCTCTTGAAGTTGTGGCATAGTACTTACATTAAAATAGGATTTTTTCCCCCTTTTCTTAATCTCACGTTAAAATGTTATCCTTTTCAAATTTGATTTATGTAGCTGCTGGATGAAAGAGCTCTTTTAAATAATTGCCAAGAGAACAAAATAGGAATCAAAGTGTCAAATTCTCTAACATTATTTTGTAGGTAGCCTTAAATACTTCTTTAATGCCTGTGAGAAATCAAATATTGGTAATCTGTCTCTGTCCATTTCTCCCTTCCCAGATAGCTAATGACATGCATTATACTTCTCTGACTGTGTGTACCTTTCATTTCACGCAAAGCCTTTAATCCTTCTCTTTTGAGATAAAATGCCATAACCATAGTGTAGTAGGTTAAGATTGATTGACAAGTGCATATAATTATGGCTTCAATAGTGGAGTATGTTTTACAGTTTAAAAAAAAATGCACAACCTTGAAAATAAAGAAGTTGTGCCCTTTCTCTGGGATAAAAGAATCATATCAAATTGGTTCATTTCTTTGCTGGAATGAAATAAAAGATTTCCTGTAACAAAGAACACCACCCAAAGGCTGCTGGAGGATGTCTTTCTTGACTAGGTAATGCTTTGCCAATAAGGAAATCAAAGGAGATAAAAGAGGAATGTTAGGAGTTTGTCCCCTTTCACTTCATTTCCCATTCATAGTTCATACATAGTGAGAACAAAAAGAGACAATAGCAGAAGACTGTAACATTCAAAAATATAAATCTATCAAATGTATAAAAGAATGAGTTTGAGGATTAAAACCAAAGGTTATACTAAGTTAAACAAGCTTCGCCTACTTTACTTTGAGACTCAGATTACAGAAAACCTACCATAAATGTGTTATATTTTCTAGTCTTATTTCAGTCTAGTAAGTACAACAATATTTGTACATTTAAGATTTTGTGTTAAAATAAGACTGACTATACCAACTGGGCACCTTAGTTCTTTGCAGTCAGTGGGAAGAGAGGTTTTCCCATCCAATGATGAGTATGTGAAGTGTTTGTATATTTGTGAGCGTATGGGGCATCTGCTCAGCCCCTCTTTGAGGCATTATTTGAGCACCCACTATGGGCCAGGATCATTCTAGGTTCTGGGAATACACCAGAGAATAGCTAACAAGACAGTTCTTTCTCTTGCAGCATTCATATTCTAGTGAAAGAGTCATGTAATATACTCACAAATGCGTACTATGCCAATTGGTGATAGGTATTTTATTATGGAGAAAATGGAAACAAATGAAGAGAACAGGCCCTTTGAAGAGTGGATCCTGTACTACATAAAGTATAAGGGGAAAATTTTATGAAGAAATGACATTTAAGTAGATAGTAAAAGAATGTAAAGAGTATTCTGGAGATGAACATTCAAGTCAGAGATGCTGAAACTGGGGTATAGTTGATGTGTTCATAGAAGCAAGATAGGGGCAGGGGAGAAGCAGATAAAGGCAAGGGAGTGATAATCATGATGCTCTGAATCTGGTTGAGAAAGAAGAGAAGTGATAACATGATGGGTGAGAGTAGAAAAGCGATAAGAATAATGGATTGTAGGTGGGTTTAAAATAGATCTGGGTGGAGAGGCACAATAGCTTAAAAGCAGGAGCTGGTGCCTGGAAAGTAGAACAACAGAATTGAAACTATGGGTGGAGTGCAATTGATGGTAATAGTGAGGTTAAGGGTATGATCATGGGAATCAGGTAACCAGGGAAGGGCAAATGACAAGATTTGAAGGAAAGGAGGTGAATAAGTTGAAAAACTGAACTATTAAATGGATCACCTGCGTAACTATGGAATTTATCAAGGATTAGAATAGGATTGGCATTGGAAAAATGAAAGTGAGCCAGTTCATTAAATCTTTAAGAAATAAGAGGGGGGAAAAAAGAAAAAGAAAAAAAAAACAGATGTTTACAGATGAGCATGGAGGGTGGAGTAGCATAACTGGATGGTCTAAATTTCAAAACTAGGGAGTTCAAGGGAAGAAATTAGGAATAATAGTCTTATTAATTCATCTTGGTACTATGTTTTCATCTTTATAGCTATAAAACTCCCCTTGTAAATGTATTTATGGTGACATTCAACTTTTAAAATTTCCTATTTTTAGTCAGATAAGGAATGCTCTGACTGTATCTGAATTCTCAGTTGCCTTCAGCTCAAAGTATGTCTTCAAAAAGGTCTAAATGGTTAGTCAAAAAAAAAAAAACTAATCACGGAATTCAAGAAGACTGAAAAGAACGCCTAGCCCAACTGAACACATTTGAGATTTAAGGAATTTTGAGGGGCATGGAGATACAATGTGAGAGGACCGTGGAGCAAACAGTTGTCAGGGGAGAGCTGGGTTTCTGTTTCACTCAGTGGGTGCCTATAGGAGATTTTTCTTAACAAGTCGTGAGTTTCCAAAGGCACAGGAGCAGGGTTTAGAAGTTAGGCAGGAAGGGAACAGATGTCTGATGACGAAAGGATATACAGATGATGGGAGACAAGTGGTGAGGAATGCCTTCACAAGAAAGGGGGTGGCGACCAGGTGTTCTCTCAGTCTAAAGGGCGTGCGGGGCAAGGGAAGCAGGGAGGATGCAGCTGTGGAAAAGCTTGAGGAATGTTGCCAGGAGCACCAGAGACATGGGGTTCCCTGTGGATTCCTCCCATGGCAAAGAAAGGTATGTACAATGATCATTGGCTGGATTAAAAATGCCCTAACACAAGGAAAAAGGTTTTTCATTGCATGTCTACCTCAGGCTGCAGTTCAGGGCCTTACACACTCGCCCACGCTATGTATCTGCTGAATTGGAAGGGGTGACATCAGATAATATAGATGATGAGGAAGTGAACTTTCAGGCTCTGACTGTGTCTTTAAAAAGATTTCTTAACACTAGATTTTTTAAAAGGTGAAGGGGCCTACACATACTCTGCAGTACGCTCTCGGGGATGTAGAAAACCTTGCTTAGGTTCTGGCACCACCACTGCTGGGAGTCACAATGCTCTCAGGCAAAGAATTCAAAGAGAATTCGGGTATAAACAAAATTTTTCTAAAAATTTCTCGGGTTTTTTTTTTTTTTTGTCTTATTCAAAGGCATAAGCAAATTAAAAGCACTAACAGTGTTCTCTTATTGCAAAACAGGGCTATCAACACCTACTGGCTTACTGCCATTCTCCCCAGTTGCACTAATTATCTCCTGAGAGTACAGTTTGAAAACCACAGTTTTAATCCCTAAGAGTTTAATTGATAAAGTTGTTTCAGCTTTCTCGTATTGGAGAGGGAAAATTTTTCTTCTGTCCTTTGATACTTAGTGACTGGGTCTGAAAATTAAACTGATTAGATAGGTCAATAGGAGTCAAAGCATACAACTGTTATTGATCTTAATATTTTTATGTGCTCATAGGCGTGGAAACCTTGAGAAGTGGTTAGACATGGAAGCCTGTATAGCATTTAAACAAAGAGTGATAAATTGTGAAGTGACTAAAGAAGTTAGACCGGTAGGGATACTAAATTGTGGGAAAGTGAATAGATGGAAAATTCCTGAAGGGTACAGGCTAATTTTTAAAAAATTTACTTGTGCAGATTCATCTTGGTACTATGTTTTTGTCTTTACAGCCATAAAACTCCCCCTGCCACTGTATTTATGGCAACATTCAACTTTTACAATTTCCTGATTTTAGTCAGATAAGGAGTGCTCTGACTGTATCTGAATTCTCAGTTGCCTTCAGCTCAAAGGATGCTAAAAAAATTTATGCATGGACTTCAGAAATGTTTGCACCAGGGGAACCAGCAGTTAGCGTAATGGCTATGTTGCTGGACTCCCACGTAGTCGACCGTGGTTTGCATCCTGGACCCGGTGGCTTAAAACTCATGCTGGGTACGTGTGCGTGCGTGCCCAAGATCCCAAGAGGAGAATGGAGAAGGGATTGCGGCATGGCCATCCCCCCTGGGGGGTGATTTCTCACTTTCTGTCTCTATGTCTCTCTCTGTCTGTCTGGCAAGCGCACGCACCCTATAGCGAAAACCTCTCCAAAAAAAAAAAATGTTTGCACCAGGACCAGCAGTTAGCGTAATGGCTATGTCGCTGGACTCCCATGCAGTCAACTGCAGTTTGTGACCCAGATCTGGTGGCTTAAAACTCATGCCGGGCGCGTGTGCGTGCATGCCCAAGATACTGAGAGGAGAACGGAGGAGAAGGGATTGTGACATGGCCATCCGGGAGGGGATTTCTCGCTTTCTGTCTCTCTGTCTCTCTCTGTCTGTCTGGCGAGCTCATGTGCCCTGTAGCAAAAACCTCTGAAAAAAAAATAATAATGTTTGCACCAAAATATATTTGTACTTTAATTTATTTTCTATGAACTTTTGAAGTCCTTTTATACGTCATGTACCAAAATTGGCATTTGTATGGGTAGCATATTCTGATATGCTCTTCACTCCTGAGGAAATTCCTTCGTTTCTCAAAAGTTCTTTCCAGTTAATAATGAAATTTTAGCTTCCTGAAAAACAAAGTTTCTGAGACAACCCTAAAGCTGGTAGATTAAATTAAATTTCCCTGTCAAAAGACTGCCCTTCAAATTTCTGTCATGTGCTTTCTCTTGCTGGGCTAAGCAGCTTTATTTCTTGACAATGTAAATCATAAGTAACTCACCATCTTCACTCCCTGAATGTTGTCTGTCAAAAGAAGAATGCGCTGGGCCCCTGATCACTTTTTGCCAGACAACATTCTTTTATCCATAATAATAATAATAATAATAATTTAAATATAAAGTTATCAGAATACTTAATCATTATTTCAAAAATCAGAAAACAACATTCAGAAGCAACTGGACAATGCTTGGGTTAATTTAACAGGATCAGGGGAGTGGCCAAGAACTCCAAACATTTGTTCAAAGAGGACAAAATCTTTTCAGAAGAGGAAGAAGATAACTGAAGGTAAGGGGACAATCAGAGCAAAGGAGGAAACTGTGCAATGGAACATTTACAGCAGACAGCTTGGCTGGTGGGGAAGAGACAAAGGAAACATTGAAAGACAAGAGCAAATAAATGCTAAATCTGGCTTCAGGAAATGCATCACCCTAAGAATGGGAGGAAAGATAGCTGGGCAGGGCATTACTTTTATTAGCTGCCTGTGGGTAATGGTGATGAATAAGATGACCTCTAGCATAAATGATATTTACTGCCTTGATTCAGGCTAATGGGTGAGCATTTTTTTCCCTTAATGGTTTTTGTAACATTGGTGCAAATGTCAACATGGTGAAAAAAAAAAAAACAAATAATGTCTTTATAGTATTATGAAAATTGTTTTGATCTTTCAGATTACTTGGAAACCTCTAAAAATACCCCTAGGAACCTAAAGATCTCACGTTAAGGGGCTGGCAGATGGTATAGTGGTTGAGGACGCTGGGACTCTCACATGGCCGACTGCAGTTCAAGTCCCAGGCCTGGCAGCTTGCTTCCTCTGGTAAAATTAAAATAAATAAATAAAGTTAAGTAAAATAGTAAAAAAAAGAAGTGTTGCATATATTTGTTTTTATGAACCTTATGATAATCATCTTTCCAGTCTTCATTCAACAGTAAGATTTATTTCTCTCCCTCAACTATGGTCTGCCACTAGAGGGCGAACACAACACAAAGGCCTATTGCTTTCATCTCTGTCACCCCACCCCATTGGCAAACCTTTGTTTCTGATGCCTCCAGAGGTGGAAATCTGGTTTAGTGCTTTCCTGGCCTCAGATGAATTGAATTGAATTCTTCACCCACACTGAATTCTTGGGTGAATTCAATGATTATTCAGGGACCCCACTTCACATGGTCTGGAATTGCTAACCTGAAGCTTCCCTGATGAGTAGAAAGTGTCTCTGTTCTTGTAAGCCACTGCTTCCTTCTACATCCCTAAGATTCCAGTTGGCTTAAGTTTATCTCTGGCCAGGCTGTTTATCACAGAAGTTGGTTACCTTCCAGTATATTTCCTGTCCTAAAGGATTTGTCTCTATTTCTGAATGTTTCCTAAAATTCTGTATTCAATGATAAAGTTCTATATAACTGCTTAATAAACTAAGTTTCTACAATACCCATCAATTATAAACTAAGAACAACGTCATTATGCCAATTAAGCAAGAGATATTCTATTTAATCACTATAAGTTAACATTCTTAGAGTATCCCACAGTAATTGTTTTTATATGCAACCTCTGACCTGGTCTACAATATTGTCAATTATTTTGACCATGTTTATAATCAATAGAATTCACTGCGACCAAATTAACCACAAAGTAATCAGACTTTTTTTTGGCATGACCAAAATATTTAATCATTGTCTATGTTTCACTACATTAAAACGTATAATAATCTATTTATATTTATATATAGACAAAAATATACATATAAATTCATAAAAATTATATATCTATTTATGTACACCTATACATCATTTCATTTAATTATAGATTTTACAGTTGTAACACAAAAGAGTTAGCCTATTATTTTTCTTAGAAAAATTATCTGTAGAGTCTCAAACTCTAGCTGGCAGCCGAGCGTAGGCACTCTGGGATCTTCAGTGCCCATGGCCACCATCAACAACACTGGAGTTCCTCAAGACTCATCTGTGCCACTCACTCACAACACCACAGGCTGGTAAAAAAATCAAAGTGACCCCACCAAAATGGCTTCTCCTCCAAAGGAGGTAGAAGAAGACAGTGAGGATGAGAAAATGTCAGAAGATGAAGATGATAGCAGTGGAGAAAGAAGGCAAGAAGGTTGCCACAACTCCGGCAGAGAAGGTGGTGGTTTTACCAACAAGAACAGTTGCAGTTGCCACGCCTGCCAAGAAAGTAGTGGTCACCCAGGCAAAAAAGCAGTTGCCATGTTGCCATAGCTTCCGAGAAGATCATTACACCAACCAAAGCAGTCACAACATCTGACCAAGAAGGGAGTCATGCTGGGTAAACGTTGGTAGCAACTCCTGGTAAAAAAGGAGTTGCCACCCTAGCCAGGGCGACAAAGAATGGCAAGAATGCCAAGAAGGAAGACAGCGATAAGGAGAAAGATGACAGTGAGGAAGATGATGAGGATGAGGATGAGAATAAAAATGAGGGTGAGTTTGAGTCAGCAGTGCTAAAAGCAGCAGCTGCTGCCTTGGCCTCAGAGGAGGAGGAAGATTAAGATGAGGATAAGGAAGATGAGGATAAGGAAGATGAGTCTGAAGAAGAAGTTATGGAGACCACACCAGTCAAAGGAAAGAAAACACCTGGAAAAGCTGCACCTCTGAAAGCCAAAACCTGGGACCACCAGTTAGCATAATGGCTATGTTGCTGGACTCCCACATAGTTGACCGTGGTTCGAGTCCCAGACCCAGTGGCTTAAATTCACGCCGGGTGCATGTGTGTGCGTGCCCAAGATCCCGAGAGGAGAATGGAGGAGAAGGGATTGCATTGTGGCCATCCCCCGGGGAGGGGGGGTGATTTCTCACTTTCTGTCTCTCTGTCTCTCTCTTTCTGGCAAGTGCATGCACCCTATAGCAAAAACCTCTCAAAAAAAAGAAAAAAGAAAGCCAAGACCATGGCTGAGGATGAAGAAGATGATGAAGATGAGGATGAGATGAGGATGATGATGAGGAAGAGGGTGAGGATGAGGAAGATGAGGAGGAAGAAGAGCCTGTCAAAGAAACTCCTGGAAAACAAAAGAAGGAAATGACCAAACAGAAAGCTCCTGAGGCCAAGAAACAGAAGGCGGAAGCCACAGAGCCAACTACATCCTTTCCTCTGTTGGAATCCTGAACAATAACAAATCTATTCCTGAATTAAAAACTGCTATTAGTGATGTTTTTGCTAAAAGTGATCTTGCTGTTGTGGATGTCAGAATCAGTACATCTATGAAATTTGGTTATGTGGACTTTGAATCTGCTGAAGATCTAGAAAAAGTGTTGGAATTCACTGGTTTAAAAGTCTTTGGCAATGAAATTAAGCTAGAGAAACCAAAAGGAAAGACAATAAGAAAGATTGAGATGCAAGAACACCTTTTTGGCCAAAAATCTCCCTTACAGAGTCACTCAGGATGAATGAAAGGAAGTCTGAGGATACCATGGAGATCAGAATAATTAGCAGAGATGGAAAAAGTAAAGGGATTACTTGAATGTTCTAAAGAGATGAGTGATAGAGCTAACCCTTTTCTGTCAGTTTTAAATTTATATTGTTTCATCCCATGTACAAAACCTGAAATTTGGTTATGTGGACTTTGAATCTGCTGAAGATCTAGAAAAAGTGTTGGAATTCACTGGTTTAAAAGTCTTTGGCAATGAAATTAAGCTAGAGAAACCAAAAGGAAAGACAATAAGAAAGATTGAGATGCAAGAACACCTTTTTGGCCAAAAATCTCCCTTACAGAGTCACTCAGGATGAATGAAAGGAAGTCTGAGGATACCATGGAGATCAGAATAATTAGCAGAGATGGAAAAAGTAAAGGGATTACTTGAATGTTCTAAAGAGATGAGTGATAGAGCTAACCCTTTTCTGTCAGTTTTAAATTTATATTGTTTCATCCCATGTACAAAACCGTTTTTTCCCCTACAAATAGTTCTTTGTGTTTTTTTTGTTTGTTTTTGTTTTTGTTTTTGCAGTGGGGAATTGTAAAAGAAAGCAGAATATTTTATCATTATTTTTGCACCATTTTCAATGACTTTAGGACAAATTTTAAAAAGTCCTAAACTCTGGGGGGAAAAATTATCTATATATTAAGCTTACAGCAGAATCAAAAATAATAAATATCTTTGAGCAAAATATGTAAAGATAGTAAATATATTTAAAGAAAATGAGCCAGTAATGTATATTCACTGAGGTTTAGCAACCAAGTGGGAGATCTTTATTTTTTATGCTATTTCTGAACCTCGGTAAAGTGTTTTAAATAATTAATTCTACCTTAATTAATATAAATAACTCTCTTAATAAATCTAATTTAAATGCCTATTTAAGACTTAATTTAAAGTGCTTCTTTCTCAACTATGTAGCCTGACCATACAAATGTTCTCAATGTCAGAGATGATTTGTACTTTAAAATCCTCAGGGAAAAAAATAGATAAAAAGAAAAATGGATCAGCACATCCTTAGTAGCTAAACCATTATTTACTTACTAGGTTTAGTACACGAGAGGGATATTGTCAGAGTGCTCACTGCTGCGATAAAATTAAATCACGTCAGCATTTTTCATACCCAACAAAAGAAATATGTAATATATATAGAATTGTACTTCCTTTTAAAGAAAAAAAAAATTACCTTCTCAGCTCAATAGCCTACCTTAATCTGGTGATTAAATTCCAAGGATGAGTGAACCTGAGCTGCCATAAAAATACAAAGTGTATCCATATATTGGATTTTATTAATCTCCCGATTTTGACTACCTTGGTTTCATTCTTGGAATCAACTAGAAAAGTCCATTTATGCTTACATTCAAAAGCGTAATTGCTATGATTAAAAAGTTGCAGTAACTTATGAGCTGTAAAACTAGTAAATTATATCCAGCCTGTAAGTAGAACTAATTATAAAGCTGTTGCTTGATTAAGGTGTTTATACTAAAGAGTATTAAAGGGATTAATCCAAAGCTTTACATCCTGCAGCACAGAATTAATATGCGAGATTTAAACACTCAAATTAATTCAGGTGCAGCAAACAATTATACGAAATAGGAACACTCGACCCAGTTAATGACCACACTAGTCCACCGAGCTAATTTATAATCATGTACTTATTGACCTCTCCGCATGTTCACAAAGAACTGTTCTCATGCTAATAACTGCCTGCAAGCCACTGTCATAGCCCCGTGTCTAGTCCTCATAGTGATTAGTGCCAGACGGGAAGCCCGGATTCTGCTTCCCTAATACCATTGCTACTTTTGTTGCGATGAGACATTTCATCTTGCAAGAAGTTATATGTGAATGATAAAGGGTCTAATATCACCATCGACAAGAAAAAGCATTTAGTAAGCACTTACCACACACATTTCTCCTCTCTTCACGAAACAGTCTAGTTATGCTCCAGACCTGACCTCTCACTGGTCAGTTCATTGGCATAAAGAGGTGGGAGGAGAGAGAAACTGGGTCAGAAAAATAGCTAGTCCAGTTGAAGGTTTAAGATTCCTGTAGTGACAATAAGCTCTTCTAACTATAGTCCAGACCACCGCTTAACCTTCTCCAGGATTTGTTCTGAGATAAATAAACATAGCCTGGGAACCCTGGAAGTAAGTTATTTAAAAACTTCAGCAATGATGAAGTTCCTATTTTCTGCTATATAGATGAAACACAAACGGATCATGCAGACTTTACTCAAATGAATCAATAGACATGTACTTTAGTAGGAAGGAAACATTCATCACACTGCTAACTATATCTAGATGTCAAAGCATATTGCTGTAAGAGACACACAAAAAATGATGTGAGTTTATACACAGGAAGATGATGACCACAGGGAGTACAGGGATGCTATAGAGAGCATCGAGGGCCCGAAGATATGGGTTAGACTTCGAGTCTCTGCAATAGATGTGTGAATTTAGACAATGGCTTTGATACACCTGTGCCTCATTGTCAACAGTTTTTATATTATACAGATCCAGCAGAATTGCTGAATTCCAGTGTAATCTAAATTTTCATATGCATACAAAGGATTATTCTTGCTGCTCCTGGAATCCCATCAAAGACATGGCTGGTAGAGTAATCCTCTGAGAGAGAATACAACTTGCCTCATGTCTTAACTTTTCTTAAGTATTTATTCATTCGTGCATTCCTTTATGGCTGTTTTGGCTAGAAATGCTTCTGTTCCGTGTGAGGGTAACAGGAACGAAGCATTTTCTCTTGATGGAAATGTTCTTAATCACTAGGCTGTCTTTATCCTCAAGCGAGGGTCAAACAGAGTTGTGTAAATCAGAAGCGGATTCTGATGAGGCATGAAAGTTCCGTGTAACAGCTCATGTGAAACGACATGTGGTCTTAATGCAGGGAAAGTTGGAGGATATCAGGATGTACAAGGAAGGGAAGGGATAGAAATGCAAGGTTCCCAGTCCAGTGTTCAGATACCTGGCCCTGAAAGTGATCCTTTAGCCAGTGTGTGGCTACCGAATGACAAGGTCCCCAGGAATTACCCAGGAGGGCTGCTGGATCAGAAAATTAACTGCAGCTCCCCAAGACGCAACTCCCGGTCACAAGAGTAGGACCAAAGCAAATCGCAAATGGCACAAACAGAAGCTCAGTTGTCAGGACCTCCTTGCCAGCCAGACCTCTCCAAGAGGCTAAGAAAGTCCTTCCCCTCACCCCTGAAACTTTCCCTAGTGCTTGATGTCTGTACAGAGGCCTCTGGAAGCACTGAAATCTGGCTAAAGAGAAGTTGAGTGAGAAAAATCTTTTAATCTATCCCCATTAAAAGAGGCTTTATAGGAACCAGCAGATGGCATAATGGTTAAGTGTCTGGACTCCCACATAGTCGACCATAGTTCAAGTCCCAGACCCAGTGACTTAAAACTCAGGCCGGGCATGTGTGCATGCATGTTCAAAATCCCAATAGACTGGAGGACAAGGGATTACAACTTGGCCATCTCCAGGGGGTGATTTCTTGCTTTCTGTCTCTCTCCGTGTCTCAGGGTAGTGTACGTTCATACCTTCCCTATAGCAAAGATCTCTCTCACACACACACAAAAAGAGCCTTAATATAAATACACCCAATCACAATACATAATAGTGTCTAATAAACATTGCAGAATGAATGAATTTGGAGTGGTCACCTTGTTCTGTGACTGCCTGACAATGTGAACTGATTGCAGGGAAAGTGTGGTAGGAACAACAGATTCAGAAGACTTCTTTATTTTCTTTTCCTCTTGTTATAATCATTTTCCTCATTCTGATCAAAATGTAGCCAACTCTTCCCTCTGTGTTTTAAAAATGACTATGTTGTAAATTAGTTTGGGAGGTGCTGAGAAATCCTACTGATAAGATAAGGAAGAGTTTATTAGTAGTAAATAAAGTGGATTTTATTTTAACTTTTCTAAACTATGTGTTTGTCTTCAAAGGGCCCCAGCACTAAAGGTAATGTGGCATGGAATCTAATGGACAGAGCTTTCTCCGAGCCAGCTCCACAATAAGGAGGCCATGCCAGAGTCGCTCAAAAATTGGCCTGCATGATGAACAATCTGGTCCTGTATATATTACCCAATTTTAGAGTAATTTGGAAACAAGCATTTGCACTTTTTGCATTCCAAGAGTAATTACTGAACAGGAGAGGAGGATCACAGGTTTGAACTGACAGTATTGACAGGGAAGCGGGTCCTCATGATCTTAAAAACACATGCTTCTCTGAGTAAAAAATTGAGCCTTCCAATTCTCAGAAATCCAAAAACTAGTCATGAAATTTTAGGCATAATAAACCTCTAAATAATTACTTATTTCTCATAAAAATGATGATGATAATTAGTTGGAGAAGAAAAGATACCATTTTAGGGTCTACTTTTGAAGAAAGAACCTGAAATAAAAAAGATATTTGGTCTCAGGAGAAACCTGTGAAGAGAAGTGAAGGGAGTGAAGGAAGCAGAATAGGGCAGGGAGGGAGTGGGCAGAACTGTTGGTTCCAGGAGTCAGATTTCAGTTGGTTTCCTGGGGGAGCTTTGGAGTACAAATGTTAGCATTGAGGTTGTTCTACCAGAAGCAAAGGAGTGTGCTTTTACCTACTGTATCTGTCAAACTTTATCGGTGGACCGCTTTTGAAGAAGAAAGCATGCACAATTCTTAGGCATCTCCCGGTAGTCCTGTCAGCTGTGAACAATCATAGAAAAAGAGGACGGGCATGAACCATCAGCAGCCAACACTCACAGCAGCTGGAGTGAGGGTGTACCAGCTTAGTAAGAGGACCTAATCCCAACTCTTACAAAGGTAGACACAATATTCTAGGTCCTAGTGTGGAAACATCATAGAGAAATGATGTATAAAATAATACCAATGAAAAAATATATAATTTCTATTATATAGAGATATAATTTTTCTGTAAACCCTTAAAAATTCAATAAAGATGATATTATCCTCATTTAATAGATTAAAAAAAACTAAGACTTAGAAAAATCACATATCAGGACCAGCAGATGGCATAATGGTTACGTCGCTAGACCTCACATACTTGACCTCATTTTGAGTCCTGGACCTGGGGGTTTAAAACTCACACCAGGAGTGTGTGTGTGCTTGCTCAAAATCCTGAGAGGAGACTGGAGAAGGAATTGCAGTGTGGTCATCCCCCACGGGGGGGAGTTCTCACTTTCTATCTCTCTGTCCCTCCAGTGAGCACACGTGCCCTAATAGCAAAAAGAAAAATCATGTATCTATTAAGTGGTAAGTGTTAGAGTACAATTCAAGTCTGTGTGAATCCACAATCCATTTCCTGAAATGTTAAACCATGCTAACAGATGGTTTTATAAACACTAAATATTATTATATCAATAAAATTCTGGTATGTTCTCTGAATTGACAATGAAATATTTGCTTTCTAAATATACTTTTTGTGTGCTTAAAGAACTTAGAGAAGCAATCTGCACAAAGCTCTGAGACTGAGTTTAATTTAATATAAAGTCCACTAAAATCATACAGTGTTTATAGGATAAAAGACTGTCAAACGTAGTTGCTCCCTAGTGAATAGACAACCATCAAGCTAATGAGTGGGTCAGACACCATTAGTGGCTTTCCTCAAACTAAGCACTGTAGAACTCCTGGGTTCGTAAGTATTCTCCCCAAAAAGCATTCTTATGTCAAAGAATTTTGGGAAAACCATATATTTGATCTGCCTTTTGGAGCACCACAAAGCACATTACCATATTAAAGGCTCCAAGCAGTCCTGAATCAAGGATTCTATTTAACTTTCCAACCTTTCCAAAATGACTTAGCCACAAAATTATTTTTGAAAATGTTATGAAATATTTATTAGCATTTCACAGGATGCTAATAGTCCATGGGCTTTGTCTTATGAACAAGGGTATACTGTGTATAAATGGATCTAAGAGTATTATGAAGAGGAAATTACCATAAAATATTTGAGGAGATTAGAAACTGAAGCAGAGAGAACAAAGGGGTTTGGCAGCCGCTGTTTCCCAGTCTAATGAAGGTGCTGGAGTGGGGAGAAGATGATAAAATAGATGGACAATCCAGCCCTATGCACACTGACAGGGTCATAATTTAGGGGAATCTGTGCCATATGTGTACCGGATACACATTAAATATTTACTTAACAAATGGTCCGGTGGAAAAAATCGGGAAGAGAAAGTACATATGCATTATGCAGAGATACAATGATAAACAGACTTAAGTACCGTGACATTAAACCCACGGCACAGGGTCAAAATCTTTGAGTAAATCCTAACTTTACCATGCACAGAAATGTACATTCTCTTCATTCTGTTTCTTTTCATGCATGTCAGCAGAAGGTGTCATGTTCTACTCTGAAAGGATGTTTGGTAAATCACCTACATTAAAATGATTTGAAAACAAGCAAATGGTCTTTATACATACTAGGTATTCTTCTGTGAAGTAATGTTATAAACAATTTTGGAGATTACCCAGAAATGGCACTTCTTCTCCTAATGAGATTTCTTGTTTATGTCAACGAGCACAGATGGGTAATCTTCAATGGACTTTAAGAATCAGTTTAGATAAGTATCATGCTATGTCAAATTATATAGTAATTTTTAGGATAAAAATATGAACTAGTGGTATGTTGGTTTATCTTTTTTTTTTTTCCCTGCTGAGTGGATTCTCTGAGCATTTGCATCCCAATTAGCTGGTGTGTTTTAGGGTGAATGCTCTTAGCAGACCACATTCCTGTCTGTAGGCATCCCTTTGAGTTCGGCATATCCTGATGAATGATCAAACATGTATGTGAAATAAGCAGGGTCATATAGTAAGTAGATACACATATCTGTGAAAGTTAATGAGCTTGAAGGTGAAACTGCAGGCTAGAGCATTTAGATGAAGATAAAATAAGCAGCAAATCACATCTACATTCTTGTGGAATCATTAAAATGTGTCCCTGAACATGAAAATAGTGGCTCCAGGTTACCTAGCTATATAAAAATAGAAGAAGAAGAGGGGGAAGAAGAAGAGGAGGAGGAGGAGAAGGAGGAAGAGGAGGGAGAGGAGGAGGAGGAAAGAAAAGAAAAGAGAAAAGAAAAGAAAAGAAAAGAAAAGAAAAGAAAAGAAAAGAAAAGAAAAGAAAAGAAAAGAAAAAGCATATTAATTCCAAAATAGTCCTGGAATCACTTTTAAGTAATTGCAAGGAATTCGTCTTTTTTTTTTTCCTGAAGCCCAGCTCAAGCAAGAACTGTGTGTGAAAGCATTAATTTCTCTGGATTGGGCGCCTTATCTATTTTTTTTCTGCTTATATCAAATGTTTACCCAGTCAGAATGTGTAGTTATAGCATCACCCTGACTAATACATGAGAGTATATACACAGGTATGTTTGTGTGTTAGGTAGTGGAGACTTGGATATTAATTGATTTTTATGAATTCTAAAAGATTTACAAATTGTTGTGAAGAATCTACAGATTTATGGAAATTTGGTCAGTACAGGACTTCAGAACTTCTAATTAGAAACCTCTGTCCGAGAAACTGAAAGACTGAAGGAACAAAAGCGTGGAGGACAATGGCAATACTATAGACACTGTGGATGAAGGTGGGAAATGAGGAAGGTTGAGAGGGAGGGACTCAAGAGAAATAGGAAAGGAGGAAAGCATTTAAGGGGCACAAAAATGAAAAATTATCTGTTGATGATAATGTATATGGTAATATTTTTGACTGAACCAATATACAATGTATGCATGATGGGGAAATTTATTTGGTATGTTGTAATGATACACAGAAATTGAATGTAAAAAAATTTTGAAAAAAAAGTCTTAGAGACCAAGATTCATCACTCATCACATGTCACAAAGCAAGCAAAGGAATCAGTGCAGACCACTGCATGTTTTTTTGAAATAGAGAGGCTCAGAACTTGTGAATAGCTCTAGGCCAGTAATTACTGAAACTTCCCATTCCTCTGAGAACTCACTCTCCCTCCCCTTTGAGAAGTTAGACACCTGCTTATCTGCCTCTTTTCCTTTTGTAGGGCAAATCTTGGGCCTCTTTCTCCAATAGGAGACCCCTAGCTTTCTGAGACTCCCCCCTACCCCAACTCCCCTATAAAAGACTGTGCCTAACTCCCCCGCCAGGGCTGGAGATTCAGAGCGTTAACTCCTCCATGCCCTCCTGAGCAATAAAGAGTTCTCCTTTCTCTCCGGAGTGCCACTTTTCATTCCTTAGCATCTGTTTTTCTGCAACATTTTCACCAGTTTGAGTGTATAGTCTCACCAATTTTTGGATTATGGTGACTGTTTCTATTAACTTTATTTCACATTTGTAAAATGATATATTATTGAAATGTCTATTCTAAGGGGACTTCATAAAGTTCATGGAAAAGTGAAATTAAAGTATCAATTTATGTTGATACAAAATGTTTATTATGCATGACAAAATGAATATTACATAATATTTTATTTTAGTCATCTGTTGATGTATTCCCACACATTACAAGATTTGGTTTTCAATATATAAGTTCAAAATGAAGTCTTTCCTCCAGTAGTTTATATTTCAAAGAACTATACTTATTTAGTAACTATGTGGAATAGATACATTTTTAAAGCTGAACAAAAAATAATGTAATTGTGTAAGATAACATATCAATGAAACAACTACCTTGTGTTCAGGCTGCCTGTGTCTACTGCTACTCTGTCTCTCTGTCTCTTTTTTTCTGCTTCCTCTTAGAGCTAAATCCGGGGCAGACACCAACATTATCTCATGTGTAAGTAAATTGTGTTAAATCATACACATTTGTATCATACAAATTTTGACTTTTTATGTGTACTTGATTTTATGTGTTTAAAATTGTAGGAAGTATAGTGTTGGTGATAAAATGTAAAAACAGGAAATATTACTCTTTTTAATTTATTACTGAATTGCAGCCTTCTGAAATTAAAGCTATGATGACTTGAAATAGCTCCAATAAAAAAGTAAAGAAGTACAATTATAAGTAAGGGAAAGGTAAAAGAAGAAAAATATATCATGAGAAAGAATTAAAAAGAAATACAGGGGCCAGCAGGTGGCGTAGTAGTAAAGGCACTGGACTCCCACGTGGATAATCACAATTTGAGTCCTGGACCTGGCAGCTTGAAACTCGGACCAGGTGCATGTGCATGTGTGCCCAAAATCCCAAGATGAGAATGGAGAAGGGGTTGGTGTGTGACCATTCCTCCAGGGGTGATTTCTTGCTTTCTGTCTCTGTTTACTTCTGTATCTCTGGTAAGTGCATGCTCCCTATAACAAAAATGTCTCAAAAAGAAAAGAAAAAAAAGAAATATAAAAGAAGCTATCAATTTCCTTTCATGCAGAGCCAGTTCCTGAGACTCTCTTATCAAATGCCTTTTGTAGAAGTTGACTTCAAGTTCCAATGGCAAAGCATCCTATGGAGAGAAGAGCAGCTTTGCTCGGTCTGAGAATGCTATCTTTGTTGACACATCACCCAGCTTCAAGTACCGGAGTATTAGAAAAACGAGCAGCCAGCCATGCATTCAGGTAAGTGAGCCTCAATAATGAGTGCAGAAAAAGGGCCACGGCCAAATTTTACCATACGCTGAGAAATCTATTTTACTCAGATCATCTTCAGATGCATTTCGCAAATACATATTGTTAGTTCTCTTCAATAATTCTCGTCAGGATCATCACGATGACCTCTCTTCATCTATTGGGGTGTCTGAAAAGTTATGACAAATTTTTCTATCCCAAAATGCATCATGACTTTTCTGACCATCCAATAGATAGAATGTAAGCATTTTAAGCCATATGTGTGTGTGTGTGTGTGTGTGTGTGTGTGTGTGCATGTGTGTGTATAGTCTCTCTATATATAAGATATATAGTCTCTCTATATATAATATTAGAATAATCCTTATCAAGTGCAATAATTTAGTCCTTACAGTTTTCAATTTAGCTTAATGAGGGACCTTGTCCACAATCAATGTCCTGTACTGTTCCAGGGTTCCTGTGATCTGTGAGACAATGACTCTTGTCCTCCTGCTTGCTGTTTGTTTTACTGCTTTGAAACCTGGTATAATATCTTCTTTTTAGATTATGTGTGCACTAGCAGGAGAGAGACAGAGAGAAAAAGGTAAAGTGAGAAAGCACCCTCCATGGGGAGTGGCATTCCACATCCCCTCGCTTCCATTTCTCTTTTTGGGACTTTGGGCACACATGCCTATGCACCCAGTGTGTTTTTGTTTTGTTTTGTTTTGTTTTTGTTATCAGCACATACACTCGCCGGAGAGAGACAGAGTAAGAAAACACTACCCCTCCTCAGGGGGTGGGAGGTCAATTCACAATACCTTCTCCCCCATTTCTTCTTTTGAGATTTGAGGCTCACACCCACGTGTGCGCAATGTGTTTTTCAAGCCACCAGATCAGGACTTGAGTCATGCAGCTTGCCATGTGAGATCCAGTCACTTTAACCACCCTGCTCCAACTGGCCTGAAAACTTCTAAAAGGCTCTGCCCACCCTCCCGTAACTTTCCTTTCTTTTTCTTTCTCCCCCTTTCCTGTCCACCTCACCTCCTCTTTCTCTGCCAGGCAGTACTTTCTGAATGACTCAGCATCATTCTGGTTCCCATGGGTGTCATTACAGTGAGCTCATGGCCTTGGAATATACTCCCAGCCATGCTATCAGACCAGCCCTCCTCCCCTCTCACCAGATATCTCCAAAGCAGGAGCACTGACTTCCAGGCTAGCTACAACCCTTTAAGGGCTTCACAGGAACTCCTGAGTCCTCCATAGGATACCCAAGATCCAAGGGCTACTCAGTACATTCAACTCTGGCCCTTCCTCTGCCATGCCATTTTATGCCACTGACCACATTGGATAGGATCACTTTCCAGGTAGGCAAACAAGAGGGGCTACCTAAGAGGTCATTCTTCTATACTGTTCCCAAACATTAATCAGATAAAAGTAATTTCTTTAGACATTTCCCCCCCCCCTCATCATTTACATGTCAGATGGGGAAGAACTCATACACACTTTTATTTCCTGCCTCTGTCTCTCAGTACTTTCCAAGTATTTCAGGACCCAACCATGAGATTCTTGCCACCTTCTTTGAGCTTGATGAAGCTCTACCTTATGTAGAGAAAACGCAGACATCTAGGGAGGAAGAGACGGTATTCTCTGGAAAGTCTGGCTTACCAGACTATTACCTTGCTAAATATCTGAAGCAAAATGTTCTTCCTTTTCTCTGCATTCCACCTGTAACAGTCCTAACTCATCACTCTCTATCCCCCCACTGCAAGACTAATGACTAGTTCAGATTGAGAGGGAGAAGGGCATGTGCACAAAAACAAAATGAGGAAAAATGTATTAACATGCTTCAAGCTACTCTTCCTGTTGACTCTTTCATTCCGCTGGTAGAGCAAGGAGAAAGAAATCGTGGAAAGAAGCAGCTCTCATGGAGCTCTCCCCATCTGTTCTTTTTCTGGCACCATCTCACCGTTTTCTTTAAGCATCTCCCCCAGCCTCTTCATGCTGGAAGCAGCTACCCTGCTGTAACGTAACCACTTGATCCAAACAGAAAGCAGCAGTGACAGGAGTGATCTTGGAAGTTCCTCACACAGACCTCGGCTCGTTTATTTACTCTGGGATTTTGGTTCAATCTGAATTTCCAGTGCCAGTTTAGAAACAGGAAAATAAAGGCAAAACAGTCATAGGCTGAAGCCGGCCAACCCAGCTGATTTCAGTGACCGACAAAAATGCTGTGTACGCCGTGGACAATGACTTCAGGTACTTATTGATCTGTGCTTCTTTTCCGGGGATGCCTATGTGGACAGATAGCCTCCAAATACCACAGTCAAAAAGTCACTCGTTACAATCTTTGACCACTTACACATCTCTGGTTCTGCTTCACGAGTTTGTTTTCTTTTTTTGCTTTATTACTATTAGTGAAACAGAAAGTGGGAGTGTGAATGGATGAGACAGAGCAAAATGTTCTGTTGGCAATCCAATAATTTCAAAACGATCACTTCTGCAAACTCTTCTCTTGAATTCACCCTTTATCTATCATCATCCTTTGATAAATTTGTTTCATAAATATTCAAGGTTGTTAGGTGTTGGTAGAACCGAAGTGAACAATTTAGGGTCTCTTGCTGTAAGGTCCATGTAGCCTATCGGGTTAGACTGTCAGGCACATAATCATCTAAATCCATAATACTATGAGAGAAATGCACAAGCGTGTCATGAGAATATAGAGGAAGGTGTGATGAATTTCAACTAAGAAGCTGACACCGGTTTCAGAGAATATCACCTGCAGCTGAGCTTTCAGGAGGTTGAGGGTTTTAACACTCAGGGAGAAGAGAGAGGGCTTTAGGGAAAAACATATAAACAAATCTACACTTGGATTCTTTGAGGTCAGACTGGTTTATGAATCAATTAGGAATAACTTAGTGAAGTGTATTGTGGGAGGCAGAGGAGGCAAAGGGAACAGGAAGTTTAAGACTAAGGAAATAACTTGGGTTGGATAAAGATGGCTTGAATATCTATTTGAATTTTATGGTGCAACCATTGTGATTGTAGCAAGATTTTGAAGAAGATAGCTTGATCTCAAAGCAAGGATTATGAGTATGGGTCATGTGATTTTATTATAATTAGGAAAATAAGGAAAATTATGGCTAAAATTTAATAAAACATTCTCTGGGTCAGTTCCACGGTCTAGTAATTAAGGAAGCTGGATCCCACATGGCCAACCATGTGGTTTTAGACCCAGATTCAGAGGCTTGAGAAACTTTCCAGGTGTGAGTGCATGCCTAAAATTCCAAAAGAAGGGAGAGATAGAAGAGACAAGACTGCAGCAAGACTTTCCCATAAGAGATGGGGTGCGTTCTCCTCCTTTTTCTCTCTGTCTCTCTCTCTCTGGTGACTGTGTGAACCCTCTGACCAAATAAAATACTTTCTGTATTTTATGTAGATAACAATTGAATTTACTATTCTTTCTCATTGGGTTGGAAGAAATTTCTCTAAAAAAAAATATGCAGAGACCAGCAGTTAGTGTAATGGCTATGTTGCTGGACTCCCATGTAGTCAACTGTGGTTCAAGTCCCGGAACCAGTGGCTTAAACTCACACCAGGTATGTGTGCATGCATGCCCAAGATCCTGAGAGAAGAATGTAGGAGACGGGATTGTGGCGTGGCCATCCCCCCAGTGGGTGATTTCTTGCTTTCTCTCTCTCTCTCTGTCTTTCTGGTGAGCACACGCACCCTATAGCAAAAACCTCTCCTAAATAAATAAATAAATAAGCAAACAATTCTTGGAGGGTATCAGTGATGCTTTTTTCAACATTTTTTTTTTCAAATGAGTATCCTTGATTTCTACTCTACTCTTGAAATGTTACCTAACAAAAGAAACCAAAACTAGACACACAAGAGTCTCATGTTTTAAAACCTTGCTTCTAATTTTGGAAGAAGGGACAGAGATCTAGCTCACCGACTGTGCCTTCCGTAAAGTTAGCATTCTTACAGAAATTCATCAGTAGAGGATGAGAGTTGGGAATGGGAGTTGAGGGAAAACTGATAGATTGAAAATGAAGACGTGAAGCCGAATATGAGATCCAACAGACTCCAGCTGTTCCATTGAAATAAAATGACTACATTGTCACCTCCGTTGTCACCTCTTCGACATGGTAATCTAGCAAGAGCTGGTTCTTCATTCTTTTCTCTGTGAAGAACAGAGAAGGCACACCTGGGCACACATTCACAAATTGGCAATGGTGGGGAGGAGCTCGGGATGGGACCTGGAGATGGCACAGGTGAGGGATTTCAGGTGTGCAGTTCTTCCATTCCAAAAGTCTTGGATATAAGATGAACCTGTGGCAGCAATTCAGCTCGTATCATCATGGGCTAAATTTCTCGCACTAGAGCAGATATCTTTCAAATGTTATATATGCTAATATTCTTTTCGCTCAGACTGGCTAATTTACTTTTTATTTGAAACACAATTCTTTTTTAGAGCTGTACTGATAGCTAATGATGCAGCAGGAAAGAGACTTGCCAACATCATGCAACTGCAGATGGCATGTGTTATATTGGAAAAGATTCTTTACTGATTCCTGTGAAACCTTATTGAGCTCACCTCAATAAGGTTTGGGGACTGGGGTTACATTTCTGTAGAGTTTCATGTTTGTTATGGGTTTTAACCCCATTACTCTATCTTCCTAGAAATGCAGTGAGTTCAGAAGGGAAGGTGTTATATAGCCTCTTATTGATTCTGCTTGGTAAACCGGAGCTAAACTGTTAAGTACTTCTCTGAAGTCATGCATCAGTAGAGTCAAAGAACTCAAACCCTTTGGCTCTAATTGTGTGTTTTCTCATTGGATGATATGTGACTCTACATTTGATGTCTTAGAAATAATGTGTGAATAGTCCTCACACCATAGACCTGCTCTCTCTGCCCCTTCTTCCCCCTGTCTTCTGAGGTAAGCCTGAAATTGCAGCCTATCCAAATAGGGCAAAATCTAGTGTGATTCATTTTGTCTTTGACTTTAAGTATAGGTCTACCTTATTTTATTGCTCTTAGCTTTGTCATTCTTTGAAGACACTTCAGCTTTTACAAATAGAAGCTTTGTGGCAACCCTGCATTGTGCCTATCTGTGGGTGCCATTTTTCCCAACAGCATGTGCTCACTTTATGTTTCTGTATCACATTTTGGTAATTATTATGATATTTCAAGCATTGTTATTATTATAGCTGTTATGATGACCTGTGATCACTGTTCACAATTTTGGAATACCACAAGCCCCACCCATATAAGATGTTGAACTTGGTCAATAAATCATGTGTGTGTTCTAATTACTCCACTGTCTGGAGCAGTTGCCTATCTCTCTTCATCTTCTTGAGCCCCCCTATTTCCTGAAATGCAGTGATATTAATAATCCTACAGTGGCCTCTAAATGTTCAAATGAAAGGAAGAGTTGTAAATATTTTATCTTAAATCAAAAGTTAGACGTGATTAAGCTTAGTGAAGAATGCATGTCAAAGCTGAAATAGGCTGAAAGTTAAGTATCTTGCATCAAAGTGTTAGTCAAGTTGTGAATACAAAGGAAAAGCTTTTAAAGAAAATTAGAAGTTCTACTCCAATGAACACACAAAAGATAAGCAAGTAGAATGGCTTATTTTTGATATGGAGAAAATTTAGTTTGTGATCTGTATAGATGAGCAAACCCACAATAGTCTTGTTAGCCAAAGCCTAATTTAGAGCAAGGCCCTAACTCTCTTTAATTCTATGAAAGTTGAGAGAGGTGAGGAAGCTGCAGATGAAAGTCTTATGCTAGCACAGGTTGGTTCATGTGATTTAGGGGAAGACACCATCTCCGTTACATGAAAGTACAAGGTGGAGTAGCAAGTGCTGGTATAGAAGATACAACAAATTATCCACAAGATCTTGCTAAGCTAGTTGATGAAAATGGTTGCACTAACAACATATTTTCCATATAGACAAAAAAGCCTTAGATTAAAAGAAGATGCCATCTAGGACTTCCATAGCAAGAGAGTAGGCAACTCCTGGCTTCAAAGCTTCAAAGGACAGGCTGATTTTCTTTTAAGGGGCTAATGCAATAGGTGTCTTTAGGTTGAAGCCAATGCTTATTTACCATGCCGAGAATCCTAGGGCCATCAAGAATGATACTAAATCTACTCTGTCTGTGTTCTACAAATGGAACAACAAAGTCTAGATAGCAGCACATTTGTTCACAACACGGCTTTCTGAATATTCTATGCCCACTGTTGAGCCCAGATAAAGATTCCTTTCAAACTATTATTGTTCATTGACAAGACACATGCTCACCCATGCTCTCTGATGGAGACATCAATCAAATAGTTCTGACATAATGTTGTTTTTATGCCTGTGAACACAACATCCATTCTGTTGCTCATGGATCAAGGGATTATTTAAGCTTTCAAGTCTCATTATTTAAGATATATATATCTATATAGATAGATAGATAGATAGATAGATAGATAGATATAATTAAAAACATTTGTGATTATAGGGACAAGGCCAAAATATCAGTATCAACTGAAATTTGGAAGAAGTTGATTCTAACTTTTATGGATGTCTTTGAGGGGTTCAAGAATACAGAGCAAGAAGAAAATACCAATGTGATCAAAGTTGCAAGAGAGCTAGAATTAGAGCCTGAAGATGTGACTACATTAGTGCAATTTCATGATAAAACTTTAAAGGTGAGGAGTTGTTTCTCATGGATAAGCCACACAAAGTGTTTTTGACATGGAATCTCCTCTGGCTGAAGAGGCTATGAACATTGTTGAAATTGAAACAAAAGAGAATTAATTTAGTTAATAAAGCATTTGTCATGGTTTGAAAGGATTGATTCCAACTTTGAAAGAAACCCTGTTGAGGATAAAATGCTATCAAACAGCATCACACGCTCCAGGGAACTATGTCTTGAAATGTGCAATCAATACAACGAACATCATCATTCTTTTAAGAAATTGCCACAGCCCATCCAACCCTCAGCAACCACTACCTGGTCATTCAGCAGCCATCAACATCAAGGCAAGACCCTCCACTATGAAAAAGTTTAAGACTTGCTGATGGCTCAGATGATTTTCTAGCAATAAAATATTTTTTAATTGAGCTATGCACTTTCTTTAACATAAAGCTATTTTGCACTAAATAGACTACAATGTACTGTAATTTTTATATACATTGGGAAACCAAAAGTATCTGTGTGTCACTTCATTCTGGTGGTCTAGAACTGCTCTTGCAATATCTATTTAAGGTAGGCTTGTACAAAGATATTCTGCCCTACTCCTGGATTTTTCAGATTTGTTGTAAGCTGCAGAAATCAATTAAATGATGTCCTTTCTGGGGTGATTAAATCATTTCCTTGAAGTAATTTTCACCAACATCAGAATTTCCCTAAGGCACCACTAAAGATCATTGAATTAATGTGTGTTCTGTGCTAAGCATTAGTTATAGTATATATTAGAGATGTTTTCTCTGCTCCTCCCAAGAAAAAAATATATAAGTACTCTTGATTTATCATTTAGAGGTTGGTATGAAAATCTCACCTTTTTAGCAAACATGGAGGTTTTTCCTCAAATAATCCCATTTTTCTATAATATCTATTTTTTGTCTATCATTAGAATATGTATTCAGGAATTAACATGTTATAGGATTAAAGGAAAAACTTTAGACAAAGTTAATTCAGCAGAGTTTAATTAAGCAAAGTGATTTGCTAATTGGGCACCCCCAGAACTGGTTCCGAGTAACTCTGAATTGCCATGTGGTTGAACAATATTCATGGACAGGAAAAGGAAAGTGATATGCAGAAAATGAAGTGAGGTAGAGCAAGAGCTGGATTGGTTATAGCATGGTGTTTGTCCATTTGAACAGTTTAACAGTAGACTGACTGAAGCAGGGTTGCTGTGATTCAGCTATTTGTTAGGAAACAGACTCTTCAATAAGGTTATGGTTTGTTTGCAAGAATTCAAATATGCTAGTACAGAAGCCTTCTCTGCCCAATATAATTTGGTTTAACACTTGCAAATGTGGTATAATTCACTATCTTCAGAATTAAATTGAACAGTAGTACTCATTTTAGGAATAACTTAGATTTAAATCTTTAATTAAATAAAATTAATTCAATTCAAGTAAATTAATTTTGACTGGGAAATTGAGAAATGAACTTCTTAATGACTTATTAAAATCATTATTTTGGGGGCCAGTAAGTAGCATGATGGTTAAATCACTGGATTCCCCCATGGCTGACCATGGATTGAGTCCTGGCCCCAGTGGCTTGAAAATCATACCAGGCTCAGGTATGCATGTACCCAAAATCCCAAGAGGAAAATGGAGTAGAAGGGATTGTGGCATGACCATACCTCCTGAAGAGTGATTTCTCACTTTCTCTCTCTCTCTCTCTCTCTCTCTCTGTCTCTCTCTGGTGAGTACATAGACCTCTGACAAAAACCTAAAAAAAAAAAAACAATCTATTTGTGCCACTAATAAATATTGAGAAATAAAAGGTTTTATGCACTTTTTTCCCCCCTAAAATAAACTTTCTGGTGTATCAGGACAACAGTCATGTGCTTGTTACTTGTTAAAATGTACAGCTCCTTTACTAGAGGCAGTCCAAAGAAGAAAATAAATTTTTTCATATATACAGTACAGTATAACAAATTTGGAAAAATATGTCTTTCTTGAAATATGTGCTCTTAGTTTAAATAAAATTAAGAAAATAAAGAACAAATGAAACCAGCCTAATCAACTATGTTTTCTGTTCTCTTGCCATGATACATCTTTAAGTTTTCTTTTCTCCATGATTAATTCTCTACCTGAACTGAGTATGAAGGAAAGCTTTTATTTATACAGTGTTAAATAGTTGTTAAGCCCTGATTTTTATATTTGTTGTACTAGCTTTATTAGCCTTAATTCTAGCTAATGCTTCTAAAGTAAAAATACTTATTAGTGCAATGACATGTTACCTACCATAACGGTTCAAGCCCTTAATGGCCAGCACAGGTCTTGGGCTATACTTACTGTCAGGGGCTGCTTTGTACTTCCCTCCTAACTTTAAACAAATTCTGACTTTCTGAGCTAGTGAGGCTTCCAAGAATGCTTTATCTATATTCAGAATTAATATTAAACCTGGAATTGTTCTTTCTCTTACATCACTTATTACAGAATGAATTACAGAATTTCATTAATGTATGCCTTTTCCTACTAGAATGTCAGGTTCATGATAGCTATCTTGTCTACCTCCTTATTCCCAGCATCAAAATATTGCCCACCATGGTAGGTGCCTACTAATATTTGTTAAATGAGGGACCAGCAGTTAGCGTAATGGCTATATCACTGGACTCCCATGTAGTCGACCACAGTTTGAGTCCTGAACCCAGTGGCTTAAACTCACACAAGTCGCATGTGCATGAGTGCCCAAGATCCCGACAGGAGAATGGAGGAGAAGGGATTGCGGTGTGGCCATTCCCCCCTGGAGGGTGATTTCTCTCTGTCTCTCTCTCTCTCTCCCTCTCTCTGTCTTTCTGGCGAGTGCACATGCCCTATAGCAAAAATCTCTCCAAGAAAAAAAAATATGTATTTGTTAAATGAGAGAATAAATGAATGAATGAACAGGAAGCAGATCAAAACCTGTGCTATTTCTGGACCTTTTCAATTGTGTAAAAAAGGGAAAAGGGATGCACAGCTATGTTTCAGGTGGATTACTCATTACAGTTTATAAATTCTTTTTTCCAGTATCTTAATACATATTTCAAGGGTTATAATTTTTCAGTAGTTATAAAATACTTATTTTTTATTTCCACAAGTTCTAGAATTTGTGTATTTGGGCTTTCTATTGCTTTTAATGTATTATTATTTTATTTTAACCTTTTATTATTCTAATGAAACATATTTTAACTCAGTCCAATTTTTCATTATGAATAACTTTATCTGTAGTGCATTTATGCTCCAATTTCTTCATCATTCTTTCTGAACATTAATGATTTAATGGATGTTGGAATTTTGATATAGACTCATTTGAAGAGGGAAGTTTTGTTTTTCTGTTTTTGTTTTTTACTGGTTCATCTTAGATTTTCTTTTAGTCCTTTAACATTTATAAGACTTGTTTTATTTCATAGCATATACTCTAGAGAATGTTTCTCATGCATTGTGAAGAGAAGTGTTCTGCTATTGTCAGAGTGAATCACTGTGTGGTTTTCTAATGGATCGAGTTAGTTATGGTGCTATGCAAATTGTATCATTGCTGATCTATTGTCCCATTACTGAGAATGGATATTGAAGTCTTTTGTTTAATTTTTAATTTTTTTTCTTACATTCAGTCACTGTGTATCATTACAGCATGCCAAATGAATTTTCCCATTCTGAATACACTGTATATTGGTCCAGTCAAAGATATTACCCTACATATTATCATCCATATAATCTTCCATTTTTGTTTCCCTTAAATGTTTTCCTTCTTTCTTATTTTCCTTTAATTCCCTCTCTCTCATCTCCTACCCTCTTCTCACACTGTCTCTGATATCCACAGTTGCTCTCTATTCCTTGATACCTTCTAATCTTTCAGTTTCTACCCTAGAGTGCAGACATTCAGTATATATTGAGTGGGGATGTACAATGCCTCTCTTTCATAATCTGGCTTGCTTTGCTTAACAGTAAATCTTCCATATTAGTCCGCTTTCTATCAAATGCCAAAGTCTCATTGTTTTTTATGACTGAGTGGTATTCTGTAGTGTATATATGTCACACTTTCTAAAAAAAATGTGTGAAATCTTTATTATTGTTGAATAGGCTATTTCCCTCTTCTATTCCATGTTTTGCTATATATTTTGGGTCTCTCTTGGTAGGTATTTATCAGTTATAATTGTTATTTCTTCTTACACCCTGACCTTTGTCATATTGCAAAATGACTTTGTTTCAATGATATTTCTTGACTCAAAGCCTACTTTTTCTGATATTAATATAGCCAATGTGGTTCTTGTATTGTTATTGTTTTCATGGTGTATTTTTCCACTCTCTGACTTTAATCTATTTAAATCATTTTTTGGAGAGGTTTTTGTCATAGGGAGCATATGCTCACCAGAAAGACAGAACCAGAGAGACAGAAAGTGAGAAATCACCCCCCAGGGAGGATGGCCATGCTACAATCCCTTCTCCTCCATTCTCCTTTCAGGATCTTGAGCAAGCATGCACACGTGCCTGGCGTGAGTTTAATCCACATTTTCCAGTATCTTAATACATATTTCAAGGGTTATAATTTTTCAGTAGTTATAAAATACTTATTTTTTATTTCCACAAGTTCTAGAATTTGTGTATTTGGGCTTTCTATTGCTTTTAAAGTATTATTATTTTATTTTAACCTTTTATTATTCTAATGAAACATATTTTAACTCAGTCCAATTTTTCATTATGAATAACTTTATCTGTAGTGCATTTATGCTCCAATTTCTTCATCATTCTTTCTGAACATTAATGATTTAATGGATGTTGGAATTTTGATATAGACTCATTTGAAGAGGGAAGTTTTGTTTTTCTGTTTTTGTTTTTTACTGGTTCATCTTAGATTTTCTTTTAGTCCTTTAACATTTATAAGACTTGTTTTATTTCATAGCATATACTCTAGAGAATGTTTCTCATGCATTGTGAAGAGAAGTGTTCTGCTATTGTCAGAGTGAATCACTGTGTGGTTTTCTAATGGATCGAGTTAGTTATGGTGCTATGCAAATTGTATCATTGCTGATCTATTGTCCCATTACTGAGAATGGATATTGAAGTCTTTTGTTTAATTTTTAATTTTTTTTCTTACATTCAGTCACTGTGTATCATTACAGCATGCCAAATGAATTTTCCCATTCTGAATACACTGTATATTGGTCCAGTCAAAGATATTACCCTACATATTATCATCCATATAATCTTCCATTTTTGTTTCCCTTAAATGTTTTCCTTCTTTCTTATTTTCCTTTAATTCCCTCTCTCTCATTTCCTACCCTCTTCTCACACTGTCTCTGATATCCACAGTTGCTCTCTATTCCTTGATACCTTCTAATCTTTCAGTTTCTACCCTAGAGTGCAGACATTCAGTATATATTGAGTGGGGATGTACAATGCCTCTCTTTCATAATCTGGCTTGCTTTGCTTAACAGTAAATCTTCCATATTAGTCCGCTTTCTATCAAATGCCAAAGTCTCATTGTTTTTTATGACTGAGTGGTATTCTGTAGTGTATATATGTCACACTTTCTAAAAAAAATGTGTGAAATCTTTATTATTGTTGAATAGGCTATTTCCCTCTTCTATTCCATGTTTTGCTATATATTTTGGGTCTCTCTTGGTAGGTATTTATCAGTTATAATTGTTATTTCTTCTTACACCCTGACCTTTGTCATATTGCAAAATGACTTTGTTTCAATGATATTTCTTGACTCAAAGCCTACTTTTTCTGATATTAATATAGCCAATGTGGTTCTTGTATTGTTATTGTTTTCATGGTGTATTTTTCCACTCTCTGACTTTAATCTATTTAAATCATTTTTTGGAGAGGTTTTTGTCATAGGGAGCATATGCTCACCAGAAAGACAGAACCAGAGAGACAGAAAGTGAGAAATCACCCCCCAGGGAGGATGGCCATGCTACAATCCCTTCTCCTCCATTCTCCTTTCAGGATCTTGAGCAAGCATGCACACGTGCCTGGCGTGAGTTTAATCCACAAGGTCCGGGACTTGAACCAAGGTCGACTACATGAGAGTCCAACAACATAGCCATTATACCATCTGCTGGTTCCAAATCTATTTGAATCTTACTTATTACTTACTTATTTGAATGTTACTTATTTCTTCTACATTTAATGTAATTATCAATATGATTGGATTTATATTTGTCACTTTGTTAATTGTTTTCTATATGTCCTCTATATTTTTATTTGTTTCTCCTATATTTTCCTCTCTTGTGTTAAGTAGACATTTTCCAGGGTACCATTTTAATTCCTTTGTTGTTATTTTAAATATGTTTAATTATTTTCTTATTATTTACCCTATGAATTAAAACATGTACCTTATCATAATCTACTTCAAATTAATAGTAGCTTTATTCCAGTAAAATATAGAACTCTAATGTAGCTTTATTTCCTCCCTCCTCTTTGTGTTAATATTATCACATACATCTTTATATGTTTGAAGTCCAAAAATACAGTTTTATAATTATTGCTTCCTTCAATCATCTTTTAAATAAGTTAAGAGCAGATCAAAGAAAATAGGTACACATACCGTCTTTTATATTTACCTACATAATTACCTTCACTGGCACTTTTTGTTTCTTTAGGAAGACTTGTTTTACCATCTGATGTCATTTCGTTCAGCCTAAAAAATTCCCTCTAATATTTCCTGTAAAGTAGGTTTGCTAGCAACAGATTCTGTCTTTATTTCACTTTATTTTTCTAAGTTAAGCTATTTAATTTTCAGATTACTATTGGTTCACATGCAGAATAATACAATACATGTATCCTTTACCTAGTGTACCACACAGGTAAGGGATACGTGATGATATGGATGCATCAAGATACGGAACACTGACATTCCCACGAGGCTATGCACTCTTTCATTGCCACACACCTTTCTCCTATCAACCTTCTCCTTAATCCCTGGGTATTACCAACATGTTCTCCATGACTATGCTTTTGTTATTTCTTTCTCTTTTTCTTTTTCTTTTTTTTTTTTTTTCTGAGAGGTTTTTGCTATAGGGTGTGTGCGCTCACCAGAAAGAGAGAGAGAAAGCGAGAAATCACCCCCCAGGGGAGATGGCTATGCCACAATCTCTTCTCCATTCTCCTCTCAGGATCTTGGGCACACACGCACATGCGCCTGGCGTGAGTTTAAGCCACCAAGTCTGGGACTCGAACTGCGGTCAACTCCATGGGAGTCCAGCAACATAGCCATTACACCAACTGCTGGTCCTATGCTTTTGTTATTTCAAGAATATTATACAAGTAGAGTGATATGGTATGTACGCTTTAAAATTGCATTTTCCATTCAACGTGATGTCTCTAAGACCTACCCAAGTTTTTACAAGTATCACTAGTGTGTTCCATTTTATTGCTAAGTCATACACCAAGGTATGTATTTATAGCAATTTAATCTTTCACTCAGTGAAGGATTTCTGGGTTTTTATTGTTATGAATAAAACTACTGCAAGCATTTGTTGTCAGGTTTTTTTATGTGACCCTAAGTTGTCATTTCTCTTCTATATATGCTCTGGAAGGTAATGCCACTAGATCTGAATGTTCATATTCAGCTTTTGGAGTTTCATCTTTTTTCATTTTTAATTATAAGTAAATATTTTATTACTTGAAATTAATGTAAACTATCTTTAAAATAAATACATATTAGAACATTATAATCTAATAGGCTTAATTATTTTAATATTCTACTGAAAGCATGCGAATAATTGATGCACTAAATTTATGTTAAGTGAATCACTACTCAGTTTTATTACTTGAAATGTTTTCCAAATAGGACTTTACTCATCAACGTCAGCTTTACATATTGTCATTCTGCACCAGATGCTATCTATACGTGGTTTGGAGGACATCTTACCTATCACATGTAATACTAATAGCATTAACTGCGTTGTGTGCTAGAACTGTCTGTAAATTACTACCAGAAATCTCTGCTGAATCCTCAACATCAGGTTCCATTCCTTAGGTCCATGATGGTTAAATGGAACTAAAAAGCTATTTTAGTGAATATTTATAAACTCCTTTTTGGCTAGACCTATTGCTTCACCTAACAATAAGGCATTCTTTAGCATCCATCAGTTAAAATGCGTCTCTAGAAAGAAAAACTAAAATTACTCCATTTCCCACTGAAGTTTAGCACTGAAACGTGTGCCTATGTTCTCTAGGACAGTTGCTAACTTTATAACTAGAAAGAAATGAGTGATCCTAGTAGTGATTGTCCATTTTTTTCCCCATTTTTCACCACTTTCAGCCATCATATTTGTCTTTGAACCAATCCAGCTTCTAATATGCCACATTCCCATTGTCCTTAAATCAGTTGCTAATGGATCCGTCTTGCTTTTAAGATAGAAGGTTTGCTTAGGGTGGGAGCTGTGTCTTATTCATATTTGTCCCTGAGTGGGTACCCTCAGGGCTAGCATAATGGCACATGATAAGCACTCAGTAAATAATACTCACGCTGAAGAAAAGTATCCTCTAAAAATAATAAGACACACAAGGACATGAATCACTATAGTGGGGAGTGAGGAGATAATATACAATAAAACTATTTTCTTTTTTGAAGGAGATATTTTTGCTGTAGAGCATGTGCACTCTCCAGAGAGAGACAGAGAGACAGAAAGTGAGAAATCACCCCCAGGGGAGATGGCCATGCCGCAATCCCTTCTAAAGACATTATACATTAACAAATGCCTGAGATGTACACTGGATGGTACTAATAGATTAGTCACCGCAGAAGAAAAAAAAAAGTCGAGATCTTAAAGATGTAGTAATATAAACCATGTGAAATAAAATGTAGAAAAAAAGAAAATGAAAATTGAAAATGAACAGATTATAAAAAGTTTTGAGATAATATCCAGGGCTTATATATGTTCAACTGGAAAAATAATGACAAATTTGGTAAAAATAATAAATTTACAGATTCAAAAAGCTAAATACAATGGGCCCCAAAATTAGCATAGTGGCTGTGTCGCTGGACTTCCATGTAGTCTACCGCATCTCTAGTCTCAGACCTAGTGGCTTAAACTCACTCTGGGCGCGTGTGCGTGCGTGCCCAAGATCCCGAGAGGAGAATGGAGGAGAAAGGATTGCAGCGTGGCCATACCCCCTGGGGGGTGATTTCTCACTTTCTGTCTCTCAGTCTCTCTCTCTGTCTTCCTGGTGAGCGCACGTGCCATACAGCAAAAAAACTCTCAAAAAAAAGCTAAACACAATGCAAATGCAATAACATAAAAAAACATCATTATCAAATTGCTTAAAAACAGTGATTAAGAGCAAATCTTGAATGCAGCTATGGGAAGGGAGGGATGTATGGAGGGAAGAAAAGATATGTTACATATAGAAGACCAAAAATGGGAAAGACACCACACTTTTAAATAGAAACAGTACAAGCCAGAAGACGATGCATTTCCTAAATTATAGAAAAATATGATCTTACTGAAATACTATACCACATAAATATATTTTTCAGAATAAGAGCAAAATAAAAAATATTCAAGTTATACAAAGGATTAAAAATCATTAATATAATACCTGTATCATAGAAAAAATTTACAAGTCATTCAGGCAGAAGGAAAATGATACCAAAAGGAAATATGAATCCACACAAAAGTATGAGGGCACCAGAAATGTATCTGTATGAGTAATTCCAAACGCTTTTTCCCTTATTGTAAAACTCTTTCAATGATGACTGACAGTTTGAAGCAAACCTAATAGCATTGTCGTGAGCTTATAACCCACATGTATGTAACATATGTGACAATAATAGTACACAGGACAGAAGAAGTAAAATGGAAGCATATTGTTATTGGGTTTATACTATTTGTATAGTAAAAAAAATGGAATAATATCCCTTGAGTTTACATTGTATAAGTTAAAGATATATTATTGAAGCCCTAACGCACTCAAAAATGTTTTGCTAATATATCAATAGAAAGATAAAATAGAATCCTAAAAAATATTCAATTTGTTCAAGAGAGAGCAAAATAAGACAAAAATGAGGAAATAATAGGTGGGTCCAATAGAAAAAAAAAATAGCAAAATGGTGCTTTTAAACTCGACTACTGTAATATCAATAATGACATTAAATGTAAATGATTTAAATTCCTCAGCTTAAAAGTAGAGGTCTTTTGATAAAAATGTATGTCAGTTGTCTCAATAAGGGAAAATAAAAGCATTAGTAGAAACTAAAATATATTCCAGAAAGGGGTTATTTAAAACAAAAATTTAAATGTAGCATGAATTTGAACAATTGCTTTTAGAAAATACATATTGATTTTCAAGCTTTAAGTTGTTTGCAACAGTCAATAGAAGGATTTAAATATAGTTAAAGAGCAAAATACATTTTCAACCTTGATAATATTGGAAGGGATCAAGCAAAGAGAGAAGCTAAGAGAAAAATAAAATGTTTAAAAGTAAGAGACAAAGCTATAGAATTTTATATGTATATTTATAACAGCAGGAGTAAATAATGGCAATTTAAATCAGTAATATATTTATAGGTAATTGGAAGGATGAGAGGGCAAATAAAAAACTCATTATAATAAAATGCAGTCAACACACATTATCACTGATAAATCGATCAGTAAATCTATAAGCAGATAAAAGAACTAAAAATGAAAATAGTAAATGCCTTCTGAGGAATAAGAGTGGAGGAAAACGATGGAACATATGGACATTTTGTTTTTCATCATAAACCATTCAGTATTACTTGATTTTTCAAAAATGTCTGAATAGTTTTTTGATTTATTTTAGTTAATAAAGTAAGCAAAAGATCTAATATATCCACTTCATATCTTTGTCACAATGTCTTCCTTGGTTTTCATATTTTTATGTAAAGTGTTTATACCTTTTTAAAACAATCATATATAATACTGATAACCTGTTCTTAAAATGCCCACCTATAATTGGCTGTGAATGTATGATAGATTCTTTCCTCATGATACTTTTTACTGTGGAAGATGCATTGTAAGTAAAGTGGGCAGTTGGGAGCTCTTTGCAGGATTCAGGGTCCTCTCCATTATGACCCCTTCCTTTCACTTTTACATGAACAGTTTCTCAGTGTCACATAGAGAACACATGCATTCTGTCCATCATTCACACATATTTTTGTTTAAAACTTTTGTCATATGGTGCATGTGCTCATCAGAGAGAGAGAGAGGGAAAGAAAAAAATCATCCCTACAAGGGGGATGGCCACACTGCAATCCCTTTTCCTCCATTCTCCCCTCAGGATTCTGGGTGTGCATGCACACTCACAACAGCATGCTTTCAAAGCCCCTTGGTCCACAATCTGCACAGTCAGCTATGTGGGATCCAGTGCTTTCATCGCCATGTCACCTGCTGTCTCACACGCTTACATTTAAAGTAATATCAAATACTGTGATATGCCATTCACCCCAAGTGGTGGGTTATTAGAATGTGCAAATCACAGTCAGTTATAAGACACACAATAAAGAAGGCTTGATACTCAAGAACAGGTGGGTTGTAAAAATGTGTAAAACACAGTCACAATAAAGAAGGCTTGATACTCAAGAACAATTCATCCGAGATCTTTTTGTATCCCACGTTGAGTAATACCATCACAGAGAAGCAGACAGAAAGCACAGTTGAAGTGAAGGTGGATGATGAAGCATTTCAGCTAGTCTCCCCAAGTCGGCTTCATATACTACACACACAGAATCTTCTCTCCACAAAGTATAAATCCACATAAAGTGGGTCTTCAGGGAGTCTTCTGAAAAGAGTAAACTGAAAACGTTAAAACAAGGAATTCCAAGGATTTACTTTAGAGGAGAGCACTCACCTGATGTTTCTTTCGCCTGATAATTCCTGCCCAGTGATAATCTCTTCTCAATTCATAATATTGACTCATGTAGCTCATTTATTCAGTAGTACCCATTCAGTCATATTGTCCCATAGAAATGCATACTAGGCTCTTAGGTAAGTTAACCTTTTATCCATGTATGTATCCATGTATGTATGTGATGTATAGGGATGTGTGTTGGTGTGTATCTGTAGTTTAGCACATGGAATGTTACATTTTTTTGAATACAAGTCCCCAGAGTAACTTTCAAATAGCATCAAAGATGAGTAGCTATTGAAGGGATTAAATTAATACGATGACAACAAATTGTTGAAAATGAAGAAATGCAATAGATTAATCTGTTAGCAATTTATTAAGGCCATAGTTCAAGTTACTATTTGAAGCTTTTAAAATTACTGATTCATTATTTGATGCCATATAAACACTGTCGCCAAAGAATGGGCAGAAAACTACTTTTTTTATTGAACTAGTTTCAATAAATAATGAAATTTTAAAACGGAGCCTAATAGGTGTGTCTGCCAGTCATGTAAGATGTGGTTATCATTTTGACAAGTTCTTGTGTCTGTGATAAAGATTTTTAAATTGTAAGCCTAAAATCAGTTATAAATCTCAATTTTGAGGCATAATTTGTATTATCAGAACATTATCCTCCTTCCTTTGTAAGCTTGATATTTGACAGATGGATGCTAATATTTTATTTCATAAAGAAGATGTTCAAATCATCCTTCATTCCTGGTCATTCTTCTTATGAAAGTGAGTGCCATCAGCCTCAGGGTTCCATGTTGCGTCTAATTGCAATATTGGAATCTTTGCATCAACTACCCACATTTATTATATATGTTTTTGGCATTGCTGAAACAGAAAAAAAAATCTCTACCATTTAAGAACTGAGAATTTAATACTGGCAGTATGTGGTCATCAAATATGAGACTACGGAATATTGTAACAGTACAAAACACTGAGAAAATACTCTATTTCCTTAAGCACAGAGCTGGAGGTGCATCTCAGAGAGATGATTATGCTTGTTAAGGAGGCAAAGGTGTTTAAAGATAGCACCACTCTGATTCCCAAATTACCCTAAAAGAACTATGTAACCAGGTTTCAAGCAGTTTTAACAGCAATTCAATCACATGGTTAAATAAAAAGTGAAAGATTTATTATACTAATATACAATCTGGTTACAAGCAGACAAGGGAAAAATATATTCTACCTGAAATATGCCTGGAACAGTATACCCTTAAGAAAGGGGCTTACAACCTACTAAAACAATTAACTAAATTTAACTGTCAGTTACTGTACATCTTGAATTTCACTAAATACGTAAGTAATATAAAAGTAGAAAAAGATATTATTCTTGACCTGAAGGCACTTGGGGTTTAATTTCCTTTAGGTTATGTTCAAGGAATAACAAGAATACAACCTAAAAGAAATTAAATATACTATAAAATATTATTGTAAGGCTATAGCACTCAAAATAAGAGAAAGTTAATGTAGCATGAATTAGCCATGGCAATACTCAGGGATCAGGTGAATTTTCACCTGGGTGAATCACATGTACTCTCATGGCATTGTGTATGGTTTCACATGAGTTTTATGGACATCCAAACTAATGAGAAAAGCAGGAGTAAAGGCAGGCATGAGTTTCCTTATTGGGATTGTCAGAATATTATCCTCCTTACTTTATAAGGACAGGAATGAGTTTTCCTATAAAAAGAGGACAGGAAGGAGACCAAAATTCAGCTACATTGGGCCCATTATGAGAAGGCCTGGAAAGACAGTAAGAAAGAACATATCTAGCAAGTGGCATAGTGGTTATGGTGCTGTACTCCTAAGTGGCCAACTGTGGTTTGAGTTCCAAACATGATGGCTTGAAAACTCACACTGGGTGCATGTGCGAATGTGCTCAAAATCCCAGGAGGAGAATGGAGGAGAGGGGATTATGGTGTGGCCATCCCTCCCAGATGTGGGGAGGGGGGTGGTGATTTGTTCATTTCCCTTCTCACTATCTCTCTTTCTCTAGCAAGAACATGTGCCCTATGGCAAAAACCTAAAAATAAATAAGTAATTTTTTAAAAGAATAATAGTAATCTTGATATCTGGGGGTTAGAAAGTACACCATAGTCCTAGAAAATGAGAAGAAATGCACATTATGGGGAATGTGGGTGGATAGCAATCTCCCCATCTTAAGATCACTCAGTTTCTACCCACAGGGAACACTCAGATCTTGATGCCAATGGTCAATCACAACATGGCATGTTCTCCATGCACCAGATAGATTAGAAACCTAAGTGTTCCGGGCCTCCAGCTGAGAGGTGCAGACACTGCCCCACCGTGGGAAGACCTCAATGTTGCCCACATGTCAGTTCTTAGAGGAAACTTGGACAACAGCCAGAAACAGGACACAGAAAACACAAATGTTACCTGAGTGAAGAGCTGTGAATTGAAGATGCAAGCAGTAGACCTGCTGCTTTGTTTAGTCATCCAAGAAAGAATTATTTATACTTCTTTCCATTGTTAACCATGTTAACCAAATTGACAGGCTCTTTAGAGTTACAGACTATTATTACTTTTACCATCATTTTTCCTTTGTTATTATTAATGTGATTAGTTTTAAGATTGGAATTGGATGAGAATAACAAAAATAACCTGACTGTTAAAGTCCCCAAGCCATATTAGACTACAGTTATAAAGTTGGTTCCCACTCAGTAACTTAGGAAATTAAAAACACTAAATCTAGGATTTTCTCCACTGGGACCTAATCCAGTCCAATTTAGAAGTTGAGGATTTATAAAGGCTTTTCTGAAAGAAATGGGAAAATGTCAGCTACAATTTCTTGCTAGACTTGAACTGAATCTATTAACCTTGCCCAGAGAATATAATGTTACAGTTATCTCATTTACAATGTTATTGTATATGATTTATGGCCACAGTATCAAGCCTCAAACTAGATTTTGTAGTTTTAAGTTTAATTTACATGTCTATAATACAAATGATTTTTTTTTCTTATTCAGATAAAAAGATATTAAAAAGTGATTTATAATATCTCAACTGGATGGAAATAGACAGTATGACTTAGTCTACTGACTAGAAAAAAACATTAGACAGCCATCATGAATATGTACGTTCATACTACTTACGACTTTCTGTTTTTAATATATGCCTAGTTATCAACCGCTAGACATCTTTGGAATTACATTATATTTAGAGTACAATGGGACACAAATCTATATGAAAATCAGATTTTTAAAACAACCACAAGGACAAGGGAAAAAAAAATGTTCTATGCTTTACGCCAAAGATTATGAATGCTAAAACTCACTTAGGATCCAGCCTTTCTGCACATGTCTTTACCTGACACTGTAATAATATAGACTGTGTCACAATAAAAGCCTCTCTGACATTGTCACCGTTACTGATATCCAAGAGAATTTGCTTTACCGTGACGTATGAGTTCGAGATTTGATTTGGCCGATATTATGTTGAATTGGAAATGACGATTGTAATACCACTTGAAAAATATTATGACCAGGGACCAGCAGGTGGCATGGTAGTTAGAGTGCTGCACATTCGCACATGGCTGACCACAGTTCAAATCCTGGACCTGCAGCTCGCTTTCTCACTTCCCCTCTCTCTTTCTCTCTCTGTTTGTGCGTGTGTCTCTCTGGTCGAATTAAAATAAGTTAATGAATAATAAAATAAAATTAAATAATTCTTCAAAAAAAAGTATTATGACCTGCAATTGAAAAGTCAACATCAGGTACAAATGAAGAATTCAATAACATCATGACTAGCAAACAATACTCAAGATCCTGAAAGTTTAACTTAAAATTAAAAAGTCCTGAACCAGTTCCATAGCCTAGAAGGTAGGGGAGCCAGATTCTACATGACTAACCATAGTTCAAATCCCAGCCCAGGGGACTTGAGAAACACTCCGGGCCCTATGTGTATGTGGCCAAAGTTCTGACAGGATGGAGAAATGGAGGAGCAGGGACTGGATGCAGAATGACAGTGCTCCAGTGAGAATGGGTGCCCCTTCTCTCTCTCTCTCTCTCTCTCTCTCTGTCTTCCCTGTGTTTCTCTGGCAAACACACATACCCTATGCAAATTTTTTTAAAAAAAAAAAGGTTTCTTATGAATCTTCCAAGGGAGGTCATATGGCATACATGAATATTTTAACATTATAAAATGTCAAGTAAACTTCATGATTCGAGTTTAATGAAAAGTAAAGCCCTGCTGCTCAAGTGCTAGAGACAGTACACAGACATGTATCAATACAGAATATAGTGTTTATATCTATATAAATCAACACAAATAAACTTAATCAGAATATCTGTGTAACCCCTTTTGAGTGTTTGAGTTCTATTCATATTAAGGATATCATTTTTTTTAATTGTTAGGGGTGGGTGCTTGCCAGAAGGATGCAAAGGAATGGAGAGCGAGAGGGAGAAACTCTCTTCAATGGTGTGTGGTCACATTGCAATCCCTTTTCCATTTTTCTATCTGTTGATATTTGGGGCACACACACAAATGGACCCGGCATGTTTTTCAAGCCACGGGGACTGGGACTCAAACCCACAGTCTGCCACATGGGACTCAGCTCCTTTAACTATGAGGTTACAGGACCAGCCCTTGGGAAATTCTTTTTAATCTATTATAGTTGTACTTTTTGAAAGTTTTCCTTTTGTATCAGTTAACATTATACTAGTAACAGAGAAATTAGTTATTATTTCTAATAACAGAGAAGTAAAATAACAGAGTCCTAAACAAGGTAGGGATTTCTTTTTTCTTATTTAACTGCAGTCTGAGATAGGCATAGCAGCTCTGCCTGTCATCGGCTCTGTGTATTGTCAAGATATCTTTTATCTTTTTATTCTGCAGGACACTGTTTACATGCATGGCTTTCATTCCCAAAGTTACATGATCACAGCTATCTTTTCATCCCCGGTGACCACAGAGTCACCTCATTTTCACAAGGTAGCTGCTACACTCACGTGCCACCACACTCACGTGCCAGACAGGAATAAGAACAAAGGAGGGTATTTGGAAACTACAACCCATCTGAGCAGGTCCAGTTCAAAGAATTTTTACTGAAACCCTAACTGAATATCTCTGCTTACACCTTACCAATGCATTCAAAGAAAACAGAAAACAGTTCATTAGAAGCAATGATATGGATAATACTCAAGAGATTTGAAATATAGTTCTTAATTGCTTTGTCAGTAGTTACATCTTCTTCACAGACTGTTATCTTTATCTTAGTTAATGCTTTTACTTTTTTTGTGTGTGTCATAGGGTGCTTGCAAGTTCTAGAGAAAGATTGAGAGACACAGCATGGGACAGTGAGAAATCACCCCTACCCCCCCCAGGGGGAGACCATGCTGCAAACCTCTGTCCTCCATTCTCCTCTTGGGATTTCAAGCATGCATGCACAAGTGCCTGGCATAATTTTCAAACCAAGTCCAGGACTCAAACTGTAGTTGGTCATATGGGAGTCCAGTGCCTTAACCACCCTGCCAACTGCTAGCCTCTTTTAATTTTAAAGAACACCTTATCCAATATTTGTATTAATCATTGTCTTTTCTTTTTGTTTTCAATTTTCTATTGTCTCGTCACCTAATCTTATTATTTTTAACCTTCATAGTTACTGATTCAAGTGAATTTTCTGTGTACAACATAGAATTAGGTTTTCTGTCTTAACCTAGCCTTATCTTTTTTTTTTTAGTTTATTTATTTGTTACATGAACAAGAGAAACAAAGAGAAAGTCACTCCCAACGAAATCTTGAAGCCATGACCCACCCGCACACTCAGCCAATCCCAGGTCATGGCCCGCGTATGCCCAGTGCACACTGGAACGTCTCTGAATGTGCCCTGGGACTCTCCGTGTGACTCAGCTTTTCAGAACATCATGTTCTATTGCCACACCACTGTCCTGCCTCCCCAACCCCACTTTCTGTCCTCTCATTTACAGTAAGGACCGTAATACCTTATTTCATGTTCCCACCTTATTTTATATTTATTTTAAAACATTTTCCCCCTCTTCCTTTTGCTAATTTTGCTGTCGTGTTACTATTTATATTTTCCTTATATTAATTTGGAAGTTCAATTGTGCCTTTTCATTCAATTTAAGAGTACTTTCTCTCTGCTTACTTTTCTAAGAAGATATATTGCATTGTAATTTTTCATTAAATTAATTGCTATTTTATATGCCAGAATGCCAGTTGCCCACTTTTCTTCCTTGAGAAACCTGGTTTTATTTTAAAACTCCCAGCCTCCCTTGTAGCTAGGGGTGGGGAATGATATGCTGGGGATTCTGAGAATGGTTTGGAAGGGAGCTGGCTCAGCAGTGAGTCATCTTCTATGGCTTTCTTTATTTCCACTCCTTTCTGCTTAAAACAGTGATGAGTTCCGGAAATTACTCTGGACCAAAAAATGACCTTGTGAATTTTCATAGGCTAAGGAAGACAGAAGAGAATGAAGGCGGAGGCCTGAGTCTTGAGGATGTAGCGTGGTTTGCCATGAGGTTCCCAGAGTGCACTGTGTTTCTATGGAAAAGAGAAAGAAAAAATAAAATAGTAACTTGTTTAAATGAGGGACTTGTTAGTGAGGTGAGTCTCTAACAAGCAAGAACAATTATTTTGCTGAACATCTTTTTATTTATTTATTTATTTATTTTCAAAAATGAGATTTTTGCTATAGGATGTGTGTGCTAGCCAGAAAGACAAAAAAAGACAGAGAAATAGAAGACAAAACCTCCCCCAGGTAGGATGGCCACACCGCAATCCCTTCTCCTCCATTCTCCTCTCAGGATTTTGGGCATGCATGTACATGTGCCCGGCATGAATTTCAAGCCACCAGGTCCTGGACTAGAACTATGGTGGACTGTGTGGGAGTCCAGTAATGTAACCATTACACCATCTGCTGGTCCCACTTTGCCAAACATTTTAATTTCCTGTTCTCACAGTCAGATTTATATCAGCTAACTCTTATCCCCCCTGAAATAGAGATTGTTTTGCTCATAAGATGCTTTGTTTGGAACCTTGATCCTCTCCCATCCAAATAATATGACACTATTACAATAGTTTCATCTTCTCTCCCTAGTAGTTCCCTCCTTCTCCACCTCCCTTTGTGAGACTTTTGGAACACATTAACTTTCACTCAACCTCCATTTTGGCTCATTTATAGGCTAATTCAGAAATCATTAGAAAATAGCCTATGAAATTCTTTTCAACAGTATTTCCTTATCCTGTATGTAGTTTAACTGTGAATAAGTCATGTGTATCTATTCAGTTCATTCACCACTGCAATCCTTTCTTTTCCTTTTCTCAACATTTGATCTTATTTCAATTTTGTTGTTGTTGTTTAGTTAAATCCTTAAATGTACTGAAATGTACTGTTTTCTTCAGATGGGATGAGTGGATGATATACCTTGAAATCTTTCATCTCTTCAGATGATATCCTTTAATCATGGTAGATTCAAAATATATGGTTTAGGTATAAGTCATCGGATTCGGGTTATTTGTCTCAACTATCTGTTAATGCTTTCTAACAAATGTTGTAAATGATACAGTGTAATATTTTTCATTTCTAAAATTCTTTATTTTTATTTGCTATTTCTTTCTATTGTGGCTGTCACATTCTGACTAAAAATAAATTTACAGTTGATGTCTTTACATATACCTCCAAGAATAGTAATTAGAGAATTTTTCTGCATTATCTCTGTTTTTGTCAAAGTCATTTCACCTGTTTACTTTAATAACTCTCTTTTTGTAATGAATACTTTTTTAAATAGCGTTGCAATCTTTGGTTGTTCATTCATGCTTCAATGTGAGCAAACAAAAAGTTGATAGTAATCTTTGCATACAGGAGTCTGGTTTGCTTAATGGCAGGCTTCAAGATGAATGCAGAAGTTAGGTATTTTTATTTTCAGACACCAAAATGTTAACATAAGAATTTTTTTTCTTCCTTTGAAATTTTTATTTAGAGGAGAATTTTTCAGCATCATGTTGGGTAGATGGCAATGCTGCTGGTGGCATTCATGAGTGGGGACAGATGGAGCACCAGGGTCTGCCCTTTGCCTGTGTGGACTTGTGTTGGCTTCCCTTTTCTCCCCGGTACCTGCCCCATAGCTCCTGCCATTCCTGACTCCAACAGCATTTCTTCTAAATCCTCCAGAGAGCAAAGCTTCCTATCTCCCACCAATCATTTTCCTTTCCTTTATTTATTTATTTATTTTTTTTTGAGAGGTTTTTGCTATAGGTCATGTGCGCTCTCCAGAAAGATGGAGAGAGACAGGGAGATAGAAAGCGAGAAATCACCCCCCTGGGGGGATGGCCATGCCACAATCCCCTCTCCTCCATTCTCCTCTCGGGATCTTGGGCACACACGCACACATGCCCGATGTGAGTTTAAGCCACGAGGTCCGGGACTCGAACCGCAGTCAACTACATGGGAGTTCAGCGACATAGCCATTACACTAACTGCTGGTCCCTTTCCTTTCCTTTTTAATGTGTTAAGGCAACAAGTAGCTAGTAGAGAACTAGGAATAGGAAACTAGAGAATTCAATTCAAAGTTAGATGACTACACATTACTTATAATTACTTTGCTATTGCTTAGCAAATGCTCTCCTTTATGGTTTAGAACCCACAATATACTTTATTCAAAGTTTGCATGTGTAGAATTATCCTTGGCTTTATGGAAATAGTTCAATTGGGCTACGAAGGTACATCATATTACAATAATAGGTCAAGATTTGACTATTTGTCTATTTTCTTTTTACACACAATTTTTATCATATTGAAAAATCAGACTAATCTAGTGAAAATTGAGTTTTTCCAGATTACCTTCAATAATTGTAACTAAGTATTATTTTATAATCACTAGTGATGCCACAAGTGAAACAGTTTCTTGACTTGAACTAGAAATATAAGATTTAAATGGCCTTTTAGGTTTTTATAAAAAAAAGTATATGACAGCATCCATAGCCAGCAGAGTCAAGCTCTTCCAATGTCATGGTCAAAAAGACAAAGGGGTGAGCAGGGATCAATGTAATTTTAAGCTCTGTGTTTGCTGGTGATCTCGGATTTATCACCATCAATTTAGTGCTTTGGATTTATCCTACCTTGACTAGACAAATTTTCATTTAATCAAAAGATTGTCAGGCTCTAATAGAGAAAAAAAATATGTGATTGTGCCTTTATAGGTTTATTTTTTTATAAAGCACCATTACCAATAGGATGTTTGTGTTTTTTTGTTGTTGTTGTTGTTTTTTTACTTTTTTCCTTTTTCAATAATTTGAAGTGGAGCTTCAGCTACTAGGCAATGTTTTCATTGCTAATAGAGTTGACTATGAATGAATTCTCATTATGCATTGTTAAATGTAGAAGATAAATTCTGCACTGGTTTTAATAGTTCCTGATTTTTTGTATGCCTCCTAATAGAGCCAGAAGCTTAGACCTTTTTAGTAAAGCTTCGGAAAAATATTCTTCCTCAGTGAGATAAAAGCACTTAAGTTGGTTATTAATACAAATAAATTACCAAAAAAAAATGAAAATAGAAAAAAGGAAACTAATTTAAGGAAAACAACTACTTTTCTTTTTTTAAGGTTTTTGTCAATATGGCACATCTGTTTGCCAGAAAGAGACAGAGAAGAGGGAAAGTGAGAAATCACTTCCTGGGGGTTTGGCCATGCCACAATCCCTTCTCCCTATTCTCCTTTGAGGATTTTAGGCACACACACACACATGTCTGGTGTGATTTTTAAGCTGCCAGGTCTGGGACTTGAACTGGCATTGACCACAGGGGAGTTCATCACCTTAACCACCATGCCACTTACTGGCCCCACAAGTACATTGGTTTTTTTTTTCTTTTGAAAGAATGATTTTATTTAATTTTATTCATTGTCATTATTTTCTTTCTTTTTTTTTAAATTTATTTATTTATTTTTTTTATTTTGAAACTGACCAGAGAAAGACAGAGAAAGAGAAGGAAAGTGAGAAAACAAGCTTCTAAGTCTGGGTTTTCAACCTCAGTTGGTCACAAGGGAGTCCAGCCACTGTAACCACCACACCATCTGCTGGCCTCATCCCACAAGCACTTTTTAGCAGAACAATTTTGTTTATCTTAACCACTGCTGTTACTAAATTAGTTACAAATAATATTTTAGAAGAATGCCTTTAAAAACTCACCAGACCAGAAAAGACAGGCCAAATACAATGATGAGAAGTCCAAAATATATAGTTTGTCATTTTTCCACTTATATGCAAGCATAATTCTGCTCTATGATTACATTTACTCCTAAATACAAAGTTATTTTTTATTATTAAGTTGAAATGTGATTAATTAGAATAATCAAACATAAAGACTAAGTCACATTAAAGCACAAGCTATTAATTAAAGGAAAAAATTAAAGTATACCTTGGCATAATGTTTTGCTTTGGACAATTAATTTCTTTGAAACACTTACTTTCAGGTCAGAAATGTGAATTGACCTTAACTAAGCCTAGAATTTTAGCCGTATTAAAATATTTTCTATGGCCTGCATATTATTTTAAGTGAAAATATGAGAGGAAATCTTTAGAAGAAGAGTTAGAGAACTATAAGAGAAAGGAGGAAAAACATACAGATCTACGTGCTGCCAAACACTATGAATACGTTCATATAGTTAATGCTGATAAAAATGCCCGTGAGATGATCATTGAAGCCCCTTTTGATAAGTTGGAACACTGAAAATCAGAAAAAGATTTCTAAAAGACACAACTAATAAATGACCAAAACAAGATTTAAAACTAGGTCTGTCTGATTCCAAAACCCCACAATAATTTACTAAGTTTGAATATATAATTAATGAACATAATAGAAAAAGGGAAAAAATAGTTTATGGGATTTAAATCCCATTTGTCTGCTTCCTGAAAATTCTCTCAAAACCAATATCTATGCCACGTTTATGCTGGGAATTTTCCGGTAAAGAAAAAATCAGATGTGATCATTGTATAAAGAACTCTGTACCAGACATGATTAGTTCTTGTAAACTCTTAACTTATATTTGCATTCGTATTAATATTATCTTTTCTTTCCACAATTTTGAACCATGTCAATCTAGTTGTCACTGCCTCAGTTTTTCAAAGTCTCTTAATCCTCATATTGCATGAAGCTACAGGCATTCCTATCCTGACTGCCACCTCTCATTTTCTCATTTGCCTTGTATCTTCTTTAGTGGAACTTCTATTAGAGCATTGCAAAAATTGAGAATATTTTATTTATAGCCATAAATAAATTTATAAATTTCTTTTTTTTTTTTTTAAGGTTTTTGCCATAGGGCACAAGCACTTGCCAGAGAAAGACATAATCAGTGAGAGGAAAAATGAGAAATCATCCCACAAAGGGGGATGGCCATGCTGCAATCCCTTCTCCTCTAATTGTCCTCTTGGGACTTTGGGCACACATGCATGTGTGTCTGGCATGATTTTCGAGCCACCAGGTTCGACTCGAACCTAGTGGAAGTCCAGCATCTTAATCACCATGCCACTTGCCCCAATACTAGTTATAGTTTAATTCTAAAAGTTGAAATTTCACATACAGCATTTGTACTACCATTGTGTATATATATATATATATATATATATATATATATACACACACACACAAAGGAAGGACCTATATTATTCAAACTATATATATTTGATACATAGACTAATTTGATTTTAAATAAACTAGACAATAGGGTAGAAATCAAATTAGTCTATGGATCAAATTGTCACTACAATAATCACATTAGAATAAAAGTATTCCTAATATAAATATCATATAATAAACTTCTGAAAAATTAAATTATATTTTGGTTTACTTCATAGAAGAGTAAATGATTTACATTTCTTTTCCTGGAAATTATTACCGCCTTTTGTTGTTGAAGGAAAGAAAAGTCTATTCCGTATTTCATCACTAATATTATTCAATATCCTTATTGTATGAAACCCATACCACTTAAAGAGAAGGTCATGTATTTGAAAACAAAAGATTTTTGTTTAGATTGATGGAATGTTGCTTTGTATGTGTTTACTTTTGTAATAGCTAACCGATGTTCTAACCATGGTGATAAACAAGTTTTTAAAAGTTATATTCATGGGTAGAATGTTGTTCTTAATTACAGACAAAAAATTTTTATTTAGGAAATACAAAACATTTGCAAAACTATTAAAAATAATTAATGACTTGTACAAAATAATAGGTTACAAGGTAAATATTTCATGATACACTTTATCATTATATTAACCTTTAACACAGGATCCCTACATAATATTACTGAGAGAAATGAAAGAAAACTCCCTCCCCCCCCATTAAAGAGATAAAATATGTTCTTAGGGTAGACAATTTAATATTATTTAGAAGCAGGTTTACCCAAAATTGATCTAAGTATTTGAAGCGATCCCAGTGATAAACCCAGCAAACATTCCTCCCATGTGCTTCCAGCCTTGCACAGTGTCATGTCTGAGCTTATTTTATATATATATATATATATATACATACAAAAGACCTATATTATTCAAACTAATCCTTAAAAAGAAAAAATTTGTACACATTGGGAAATCTAATCTACTATAAAATACATAAGGCAGACAATGTGATATTAGCATAAAAATCAACAAACAGATCAATAGAATGATAATCTAAAACTTGGAAAGAGAGCTACATACATATGATTATTTGGTTTTCAACAAATGTGAAAAGACACGTACGTTTTCTTCAACAAATGTGCCACAGCGATGCAATAGTAGAAGATAGCTTTTGGCAGATCAGAGAAAAAAAATCTCACATATTCAATAAAACATTCTTTCCACACTGCATTCTAGCTGGTGGAAAATGTTCAATTAAAATAAATTAAGATTCTATAAAAATAATGAGAGATATAAATTAAAATATCCATTGAAACCAGTAAAACCATGGTGAATTTTTTTGCGTGACTGCAGTTACAGAACACTGTAATAATAATAAAAAAAATGATTTAGAAAAAATATATAAATAATTAGAAAGTGAAAATAAACCATAACTGGTAAATGGAACCTAACAGTGGCTGGCTTCTAAATGTTATTTTACTCCAACATTATTCTATATATAGGTGTTCATGCTAGTTGTATCTTCATTGTAAACTGGATACTTTTTTCCTGATAAGCAGAAGTTCTTTGTCATGTGAAACTCTTGGCCTCAAATGGACAATATTACAATTAAAGGACAAAGTCCTTACATTAGGTCAAAATATAAATTCAGGGCCAGTGGTAGTGTAGTGGTCAAGGCAACTAGATCCCACATGGTCAACTAAGCATTTTGAGCCAAAGACCAAGTGGTTTGAGAAACACAGTGGATGTGTGTGTGTGTGTGTGTGTGTGTGTGTGTACATATGCACGCACATGCTCATGCACAAGCACGTCCAAAATCCCAAAGGAGGAAAAAATGCAGAAGAAGTTATTGTGGCAGGATGATCTGCCTTGGAGAATATTTTCTTGTTTCTCCACTCTCTCTCTCTCCCTTTCTTTCTTTCTCATGTGCCCTGTGGCAAAAAAAAAAAAAAAAAAAAAAAAAGTCAAAGAAAGGAGGAAATTTTTATGATCAAACATAAAGAAATGAACAGAAAAAGAAAGTTTGGGAGCATATTAAATTTAGATAGAATGGGGATATTTCTGACCTTGACCTTGAAGATAGGAATGAGGCATTAACAAGCCAAGGAATATCAGCAGCCCACAGTAGCTGTAGAGGCAAGAGACAGATTCTTAGAATCTCTAGAGGAAACATGACCCTATTAAAACCTTCTAGAGTCCAGAACTGCAAGAAAACATATTTTCTTGTTTTATACTTCCCACATTGCAGTAATTTGTTTCAGCAGCCAGGAAATAAATACACCATCCAATATACTTGATATTTTAGATATTGTACTTTCCTAAACATTCCATATTTATCATTTTATGTCTTTCTCTTTTTATATTCATGCTTCCTCTTACATTCTGGAGCATAGTTGACATATTTAAAGTAGTAGGGCCAGCTCTTTTATGAAGCAGGTAGGCATTCTGCAGAGGCAGTCAGATCCCACATGTCTGAGCATTAGCTTGAAAAACGTGCCAGGTGCACACGTGCATGTCTGCTATCTTGATGAAGAACTGGAAGAAAAAGGGATTGGAGAATGACCAGGCTGCTTTTGGGGGTGCTTTCTCTCTCTCTCTCTCTCTCTCTCTCTCATTCTCTCTCTTTCTTTCTCTCTCTGTCACACCCTCTAGCATTCAATTTTTTGAAATAATAAACAAAGTCCTTGTATATTAATTCTATCATTGCTGTCAATCTGTATCTATTAATTGGTTTTTCTCTGGATATAGTTTTTTTTGTTGTTTTTTCACGTCTGTTTCAGTGCGTTTTTCCATTTTTTGTGTGTCTAGTAATTTTTGTTATATTGTGGACATTGTTTACAGGTCATTTAGTGCTGATTTCATTGTATAAACTGCAGGAATATTTTTGGTGCACTGTTTAGTACTTTGGATCAATTTGATACTTTCAGAGTCTTCTTTTGAACTCATTATAGTGAGTCTGACAGCTTTTTGTGACCTATTTTATTTTATTTTTTTGTGTGTTTTTTGTTGGCTCCTCTTGCTTGAAGAGATTTATATTCACCTAAAGACCTATTGGAGGAGGAGAGTCTAAGGAAAGACAAATAGAGAGACAAGACATTTATGGGACAAAGAAATGGGTTATTATCTGTTGAAGATAACGTGTATACTATTCTACACTGGACTGATGAGAAATGTATACATGTTGGAATATTCACTTTACAAGCTAAGTGACATATGTAATTGAATGTATGAAAGAAATTAAAATAAAAAAGAAAAAGAAAACGCCCTAAGGGGTCCCCTCTGTACATTCCAGAATCTTTCTCCATCTCAGCAGAGCTCCTTCTTTAATACTATTTATTAGTATTGAAGTGAAACCGTTAGGTTCTGTTTCAATTTATCCTCCCTCTGAGGCAGCCTAGAAACTGCCTCCAGAGAGTAAGCTGGAACAATTACCTATGGCCTCACTTCATATATTTCTATTTTTCAAAAATCAACATTTTATGTTTTCTATTGGCCAGTGCTATGTCTAAAGATTGTGGCACTCTAAAGATTGTGGCCCTCTAAAATTCATATGTTAAAACTTAATCTACAATGTGACAGGTAAGAGGTAAGGCCTTTGGGAAGTGATTAAGGGATTAGTGTCCTTATAAAAGAGACTAAAGGGAGTATGTTTGTCTCTTTCCCCAAGTGATGGACTCAACAAAGATATCATCTGTAAAGCAGAGCCTTCACCAGACACCAAATCCTCTGATACCTTGATCTTGAACTTCCCAGCTTACAGAACTGTGAGCAATAAATTTCTAATGTTTACAAATGACCCAACTTGGAGATGGATACAAAACTTGAGCTGTAAAATATTGCTTTCCTTGACTAAAAACAAAGATTTTTTGCTGAGACTTTTCTCTCCAGATTCATTTCTAGTAGCCTCAGTGCACTAAGTGTCTAGACAGGTCCAAGTGAACAGGATCCAAATATCTGAATATGATTTGGATCAGAGTGTTCCTCTATTCCCACTAAATCTGATGCACAAAGATTGAAAATGAAACAGAAGAGAAATTGCAGATCGCCTCCTTCTGCACGCCTCTGAACACTCAGATTGAACTTCAAGAATTAGGAAGAAACGCACCATTAGATGACTAGAAATCACCACAGGGGTCACAAGAAATATGAGAAAGCAAGAAAATACCTCTCCTCCAAGGGAAAAAAATAACTCTTCTTCATCCTCAGTCTGTACAATGAAACTCGTAAATGTCAGATAAAGAATTTAGAATATTCATAGTGACAAAGCTAATAGATGAAAGAAAAGATAGACAATGAACTCCAGAAGGGGCAGGAAAACGGAACTTAAGAGTTCCAGGAGATGAGGAATTTCTTGCAAGATCTAAAAGAGGAAATATACAGCATAAAAAAGAATCCAATGGTCCTGTTAGAGATGAAGGCTATAACACAGGAAGTGAAAACCTCTCTTGAAAGTATTAAAAGCAGATTAGAACATACAGAAAATCGAATCTCAGATGTAGAAGATAGAATTGCGGGCCTAGAAAATTCCACCATGAAGGCTGAGAAAACTGCCCTCCAAAATGAGAATAATATATGAGAAATAGGACCAGCAGTTAGTGTAAAGGCTATGTCACTGGACTCCCACATAGTCGAGCGCTTTCTGTCTTTATGTCTCTCTCTATCTCTCTGGTGAACGCACGCACCTTATAGCAAAAACCTCTCCAAAAAAATACAAGAAATAGTAGATACCATCAAATGTCCAAACATACAGATAATTGGTATCCGCGAAGGCGAAGAAACTCATAAGGGCATTGATAATCTATTCCATGAAATCCTATAAGAAAACTTTCCCAACCTAGAGAGGCATTCAAAGATTCAGTCCCAAGAAATACAAAGGACCCCAAATAGACTCAACCCAAGAAGATCTACTCTAAAATACATTATAGCCAGATTGACCAAAGCCACAGACAAAGACATCCTACAATTGGCAAGAGAGAAATGTCAAGTTACCTACAAAGGATATCCCATCAGGCTCCCAATGGACCTCTCATTGGAAACAATGAGAGCAAGGAAAGAATGGGAAAATACATTCAAAGTGTTAAGGAAAAAGCAATTTCAACCAAGAATACTGTACCCAGTAAGATTATCCTTCATATGGGAAGAAAAGACAGGAACATTCTCAGATAAACAAAACCTGAAAGAATTTACCAATACCGACCAGATCTCCAAGAAGTTCTCAAGAGAGTGCTATCTCATGAAAATTAAATACAGACACACAGAAATAAGAGTTCAAAAACTAAAAAAATGGCCAACTTAATGGTAGGGAGGAGTCTGGAGTTGAATATAATATCCCAGAATTTAATCGAGAAGATCAGACCAAAACAGAATATAAATTAAGTACATCAGACTGAACTGGTAACATAGAATTCTATGACTTTTGACTAAAACATTGCTGATTTTCTTCTAGGCTTTGTTTTCTGGTTTTAAAGATTTTTTGTCTTATCTTGAGCTGCCAATAGGTTCATGTATCTACTATTTGAACAGAATCCTAACCTGTTTCCTGGCTTTAAGTTTTAAGCCAAGTTCCTTAGCATTTCTTTGATTTATTAAAGCTAAAACTGCTTTTCTTGAAATTAAAAATACATTTAAAAGTACCTATTTAATGACCTTAGTAAGCTATATAGCATCGGCTAGGTACTACCTTGTAATATATTCATTCTACTCAGTTTCACACCTAAAGTCAGACATGTATTCACAGATATATATATATACTGGCTGAACTTGCTATTAAAAGTAGTTAGATTATTTAAGAAATTCTGTGAACCAATAAAATGTGGAGGGGAAAAAGGAATGGAAAATAACTGTAGACACCTGAGATAGTGTAGGAGGAGGGTGGGAAATGATAGAGGGTAAGAAATATGGGGGAAAATATGTATATATGAAACTAGTAATGGAAAATTATTGATGATAACAGGTATGATTAAGCCACTATGCAGTATATTCTGGATGGAAAATCACATTTTGTATGCTGTGACAATCCTCAGTGAATGAATGTTAATTAATTAATTAATTAAAAATAAAAAATGTTTAAAAAATAAATGACCCAACTTAAGGTATTTTGCTGTTAAGAGTCCAAATGGATTAAGATAGCCAATGTCTAGAAATAATTTTTAAATATTCTTCTCAAAAATTTTAGTTGCTAATTATGGGATGACAATTAATATAACATTTAAACCTTCATAGATAGAATCAGGAGTTCTAAAATTTAACATTATAAAGAATTCTTGCATATTGATGATGAAAGTGAGTGCATTAAAGACAGGACAAAAGTGTTTAGAATGCTCCTTAAATCATTTTACCTTTCTTATGACGTAATATATTTTGTGAATCTACTTACATATATATACACAAAAATTATTAGTAATGATTATTTCTGAGCAATGACATTAGGAAAATTTCTTTTTAAAAACTTCTCTAATCTTAATTATCATATCCTTTGAAATATATGAATAAACAAAAATTGCAAATAAAAAGAATGAGAAGATCTAAATTTTAGTCAAGGTTTAGACTTACATACAAAGCTAGGTTCAGTGCTTTGAGTGGCAGTTTTGTTTATTGTTTTATGTGTTGTTTTTTTCTTGAAAAAAAATAAAAAAAAAAACTACCATTCAGAATTTCAAAAATTATAAGATAATACTCAAGGATACACTTTTCAAGTGATAAAACATTTCAAATATTATTATGTGTCATCTAGAGCAAATCAGCTGACACTCGTCTGCCAATGTATTTAAGTGTTTCCCTCTCTCTCCCCCTCCTCCTTTCTCTTTTTCTCTCTTTCTCTTCCTCCCTTCCTCTCTCAACATTTAATTGCAGCTGACTAACAGTTCAGTGTACTTTTCTGATCCCTTTTTACAGTAGTCTCCCATTACTCGTGATCTCACTTTTTTGTTGTTTCAGTTACCTGTAGTCAACTGTAGTCTGAAAATATTACAAAATTCCAGAAATAAACAATTTATAAGTGTTAAATCTCATGCTGTTCTGATTAGCATGATGAAATCCCAACCTGCACTACTCCATCCCACCTGGGACGTGAATTATCCCTTTGTCCAGCCTATCCCTGCTGTACACACTATCTACTCATTAGTCACTTAGTAGCTGCCTCTGTTTTCAGATAGAAAAAACACTGTGAGATTCAGTATTATCTTCAGTTTCAAATATCCACTGGGGATCTTGGACGGTGCCTCCTGCAGATAAGGGAGTGGGGGAACACTGTACATATAAATAAAAAGGATTAACGAAGAGGTTAATGGCTTGTCCAAGGAGGCCTAGATTCAAATATGAAGTCAACAGCTTCTTCTCACACTTAAAAGACTCTACCCAAGAACAAGGAGTCAAACTCCAGACTCTGCCACTACCTTGGATTTCCTTTTAAAGTATGGAAGAAATAATTTAATCTTATGGTTTGTAAATTAAAAATTTTAAGTAGTAATTCATTAATATAATTTTATCTAGCAAAAATTCTAATAAAATAGCTATAGACAGTATAAATATAACTCTTCATATAATTTAACTCACCATTATTACTTAATATATCATTGTATTAAATATAATTTAGTATAATGAATATTTTTAAAAACCTTTTAAAAATAGGTACTACTATTTTGATTTCCTCATGGTAGAAATAAGGCTCAGTCAGGAAAGGAAAATAACTCAAGAAAAGTCAAACTGCTGGAAAATGACAGCCAGAACTGGAAGACAAGTCCGATATGAAAAAGTCAGATTTTATCATCTAGTCTATATCTTTTTTCAAGAGAGTAAGTAGCATATCAATTCTGTTATATTTCAGGGCTTAGATAATTTTTTTTTTTGAGAAGTTTTTGCTATAGGGTGCGTGCGCTTGCCAGAAAGACAGAGAGAGACAGAGAGACAGAAAGTGAGAAATCACCCCCTCCTGGGGGGAAGGCCACGCCACAATCCCTTCTCCTCCATTCTCTCAGTCTCTTGGGCACGCACACACTCGCGCCCAGAGTGAGTTTAAGTCACCAGGTCCGGGACATGAACCGTAGTCAACTACATGGTAGTCCAATGACATAGCCATTACTCTAACTGCTGGTCTCAGGGCTTAGATAAATTTCTTAAATGATGTATAAGAAAAGATAGCTTCTCTTAAAGTAAAATAATAATAATAATAATAATAATAAAGAAGAATATATGGTAAGTGTTTATAAATGCTAAATTCCATATATCACCTAGAATGTGTTTCTTTTAGGTCTTTCTTTACCATTGTATGATGTAGGCCAAAGAATGCAAAGATCAGATAATAGGTATATATATAATGTATGCAAAAAATAATATCTATATAATTTTTTTGCTAATTCAGTAATTAGCAAAAGAAAGGGAAGAAAGAGGGAACAAAAGAGACAGAAAAGAAGGAAATAAGAAAATTATACCTAGATTGTTTCTAGATAGTTTTCCTTTTTTTATTATTAATTTTTCTCAACCACTGTATGTCATTACAGCACACAAAATGAATTTTCCCAATACACTGTATATCTGTCCAGTCAAAGATATTACCATACTTATTATCATTGACAGATCATGTGTTTTTAATAGTAGCCTTCTTCAACCTCTTCTCCCACATTTTTATTCAATAAAAATTATTGAAAAAAAAAACAGGAAGTTGTATTTTTCCCTTTCTGGTTGCTAAATCCTACAAGCCTAAATAAATAAGATCCTAAAGAAGTTGTAATTGGCATTTGCTATATTATTATTTTTTTCCTTTTGTTTCTTGAGACATATTGGGAAGTGATTAAATGCACCACATGACTTGAGCTTCTTAACTTGACCTATGAATCTCTCTCTTTAGTTTTCCTAGTATAGCACTCCCTTCAGAACTTCTTGGAGGGCTGGTCTGGTGTTGGTAGATTCTTTCAGGTTTTGTTTATCTGAGAATGTGATGTGTTTGTTTTTTGTCCCCATATGAAAAATATGGGAAATTGTTTTTCACTTAACACTTTGAATATATTTTCCTATTCTTTCCTTGCTTGCATTGCTTCCAATGAGAGTTTAGATGTTAACCTGATGGGATAACCTTTGTAAGTAAGTTGACATTTCTCTCTTGCTAGTTTTAGTATTTTGTCTTTGTCTGTGGTTTTGGTCAATGTGGCTATGAGGTACCTTGGAGATCTTGGATTGATTCAGTCGAGGTCCTTTGTATTTCTTGAGTCTGGATATTTGAATGCCTCTCTAGGATTGAAAAGTTGTCTTCCAGGATTTCATGGAATAGATTATCAATGCCCTTATCAGCCTCTTCACCTTCTGGAATATGAATTATACTTTTTTGGGCTATATAATGGCATCTAATATTTCTTATATCTTATTCTCATTTTGAGGGGTTATTTTCTCAATTTTTTTGGTGAACTTTTCTAGGTAGAGATTCTGTCTTCTAAATCTGAGATTTGATCTTCTGCATGATCTAATCTGTTTTTAATATTGTCAAGAGAGGTTTTGATTTTTTTTAGAAAGGTTATTGCTATAGATTGCATACATTCTCCAGAGAGACAGAGACAGACAGAAAGTGAGAAATCACCTCCTCCCCCAAGAGAATGCCCATGCTGCAATTCCTCCTCCTCCATTATCCTCTTGGGATCTTGGGGACACATGCACACATGCCCAGCATGAGTTTTAAGTTGCCAGGACCGGAACTTGAACTGCAGTCAACTATGTGGGAGTCCAACAATGTAACTACTATGTCATCTACTGGTCTCAGTCTTTGCTATATTATTTAAGGATATCCAACTTTGCTATGGAGAACAAGATAACACAAATGAGATGAATGTAATGTACAGATCAGCCCAATATTGTTCCTAGGTTGTTAACCTGTGAGATATGTTAGACATATAATAAATACAGCCCATATATGCTGAACACAGATAAAAATGATGGAACAAATGAGTTAACTTATAGATACGAAGAGATGGAAGGATAGATAAGTCATAAATCATGGGTCATATTACTCCCAGTTGTCAGTAATGTGATCCCTATCGTGACATTGCTACCCAGTGATGACACCCACCTTGGTTCCACTGACCTCTTTTAGAGACATGCAGATAAAACCCATGACCTCTGGGAAAGCAGTCTGTGATCTATGGCTATTGGTCAGGCATGCTTGCCCCTGTGTGTCTCAAATAAAGTGAGCAAGTGATGGGTCAGAGGACCTTCTCTCTGCTGAACACACTTTCTAATCCTGAACTATGGTCCTCGTATCCAGGGTCAGCAGAGCAGCATGATGAGACAGAGGGAGAGAGACGGGCATAACACTTTGTAATGCAGGATTCGGGTAGTGTGTCCCTTCTACCTCAGGTATGTTCAACCATTGTACATGTGAAAACCTACACAGATACTTTCCTTTTGTTTCTTGCTACATAATGAAAAGTAATTAAATGAACCACACGATTTGTGCGTCTTCATTTGGCCTATAAGTCTCTCTATTCTACAATCTCTGGAACACCATCTACAAGGGTATTCCATCAGGCGGTTCCCCACTACAGCAGTGTGCTCAGGTGATCCAACTGTCTAAGGAAGGTAACAAAGTCGAAGACCTACTCAAATATCTGACTGGCAGCTGCTGACTGGATTTAGACTAGAAGGTTGAATTTGCTTTATGTCCTGAGTACCTAATAATCCAATAAAGTCTGAAAAGAAAAAATCATAGTTGAATGACTTAAGCATATCATGACAGCTATAAAAGAGACCTCAGAATTTCCTAGCAGTTGAATGATTTTAAGTCATTCTAAATAAACTAAAACTACTAAAAACACACACAAGCCCATATCAGCAACAACCTTGACAATGAACGTTTTCTTGATGCAAAAACAAGTACTCAATAAAGCACCATACTTGAAGGCAGAGAAAACTCTCAAATCTGTAGTTCACAGACATTTCAAGTAATGAACTTCATTTATTTATTTTGCTATAAGTTGTGACATTGTGCACTTGCAGAGGAAACACAGAAGGAGAGGGAAACTGAGAAATCACCCCCCTCAGGTGTGTGGCCAAACCCCAGCCCATTCTCTTATCAGGATCTTGAGCATGCATATCCGTACTCCCAGTCTTTATTTTCCAGATGCTGGGTTCAGCACTGCAACTGCTCAGTCGGCCACCTTAACTTCATGCCACCTGCTGGCCCACCATGTTTGTTCTTTGGATTATCTTTTTATAAGACCTTATGCTTGCAGACTAAAAGTATTTAAAAGTCAGGACCAGCAGTTAGCGTAATGGCTATGTCACTGGACTCCCACATAGTCGACCACAGTTTGAGTCCCGGACCCGGTGACTTAAAACTCATGCTGGGCGCGTATGCGTGCGTGCCCAAGATCACAAGAGGAGAATGGAGGAGAAGGGATTGCGGCGTGGCCATCCCCCCTGGGGGGTGATTTCTCGCTTTCTGTCTCTCTGTCTCTCTCTGTCTGGATAGCACACACGCCCTATAGCAAAAACCTCTCCAAAAGAAAAAAGAAAAAAAAGCATTTAAAAATCAAAGCATCAATTCATTTTCAAAGTAGATCTGTTTTTCCACTAATGTAAAGTGTTAGTCTAAAGCCTTGAGTAGTCTGGAGGTAAACTTTCAGTTAGAACGTCTTTCATTTGTCCTAGCAGAATTTATTAAGTCAGTTGTTCTCTACCTTGACGGTGCACCAGAACCACGTGGAAAGATGTTCATAACAGATACATGAATCTCATACTTTAATTAAATTGGCCAGGAGTGATTTAATATATTTATATAATAGAGTCTCGATATCTGATATCTTGAGTCTCCAAAATGGTGTAGAATTTGTCTTTTGGCATTCTTAGTACAGTGATATAATAAACCTAGATGGAGAGTACCAGACTAAGCCAGATTTTATGTAATATTTACAAATATCATGTCCATGAGAAATCTAAGAAACTTGACTGAAGAACAGACCAGAGCCTACATTATTCCATGATAGTTATCACCACCAAGTGCACAGAGCGACTAAAACTCAGCCTAATCCAATGTTACCATGCAAAATGTGTTAAAAGAAACTGCTGAAATTATTAGATAGAAAGAAGTCATGCTTATGCATAGGCGAAGATATTATAGTTAACAAAACACCACAGTTTCTGTGAGCCAGAAACTTAAATACTGCTAAAAATATCAATAATCTCAAGTACACCTTTTAATTTCTTTGCCTCTCATTGCCTATTCTATCACTGGAGTGCTATTTTTCTGAAGACTTTTCTGGCTAGGAGGGTTTAAAGTGGTCTTGCACTCACAATCACTTACTAGTAAATCATAATGGAGTTTCTGATAACCATAAATGGAAACAATTGAAGGCTTTCAGAAAGCCCATGGATTTTTTTTTACTTTTTTTAAAGAATTGTTTATTTCATTTTATTTATATTATTATTATTGTTGTTGTTATTATTATTTGACCAGAGAGAGACAGAGAGAGAAAGGAAAGTGAGAAAGCAATCCACCGGGACCAGAACTCTGAGCCCTATAGGTTCTTAATGGAAAAAGCGGGGGGAGTGGGGAGAAAACTGTAAAGCAACACTAGCCTATTGGGGGATAATGGATGTATCAGTGGATTCCCAGAGAGCACTGGCTGATACCTCTGTTCTAAAAGATCTCTTACATTTGTCTGAAAATACAGTCTTCATTCTGCTTCCTGAGATCTCATCATTTGAAGAGCCTCACTTTCACTGTGGGCCAATGTTGACATTGTTAGTCACTAACTTGAAGTCCTAAAGTAACGTAGCTAGGACATTGCAATTGCAATTTTGGACTCCATATTGAAATGTCCGATGATGTGGCATAAGACATGCCTGCCTAACCTACACTTTTATTTTTGCTTTTCCCAATCCCACAATGTATGTGAAAACAGGCATAAAGGAGACTTTGTTAAAGAGATACAATTAAAAATACATACAAATAAGGCAAATTTTAAAAATTATTTCCATTGCCCAGCAGATGGCATGATGGTTGAGGAACTGTACTCCCACAAGGTTGACCATGGTTCAAGTCCTGGGCCTGGTGGCTTGATTTCTCACATTCCCTCTCCCTCGCTCCTACTCTCTCTCTCTCTCTCTCTCTCTCTCTCTGGTGAGTGCACATGCTCTATAGCTAATTAAAAAATAATGATCATAAATTTTAAATTTTATCTCCATAAGTCAAGAAAAAAAATATTTAAATGTTAAATCTTTCATGAAGGAGAAGTGGGGACTGGGTGCCCTTGAGGACACATACATTGCTAGACTTGTTTCTTTGTCCTTTTTCTTATTCCCATCTTAACAATCCCTTCTGAAATATCCATTTCACAAATCATAATACTACCTAAGCCACACCACCCATTCCTAACTGCTCCTACCCATAGAAGTTTCCCCCACAACTGCTCTCCCAGATATCCACAGCATTCAGTGATCTCAAATAGTTCAGATCCAAATCAGAGCAATTCAGTTTGCAGTAGCATCATTAAGGGGAATGCAGAGCCCTTTGAAGGACAGTCTTACTCTGAACCAGGGTGTAGCTTCCTCAGATGTAGGTAGGACTATCTTCTCAATGAGAAGCTCTGGAACCAATAACCTAAACACCCCTCTCCTTAACTTTCTAACCTTCCCTATAATCCTAAGGAAATACATTTTTTCTAAGAGAGAGTACAGAGAAGCAACCACTCCCTGCCTGAGGTTAGCAAAATCCACACACTGGACAACATAACAGCACAACAGTTTCTTTTTTCATTCACTTTCAACAACCAGTCTGGGCAGAAGGATTGGGGGTGGAATGTACTTAACCATCCCAGTTATACATGTTGTATTGGTGTGGTTACAAAACAACAGTTTTTCCGAGGAAAACAAAAACATCACCCTATAACATATGCACATTAATAATAAGGTACTCTGTAACTTCAAAGGTTAATATATGAAATGAGTGTGCATCTCAGAATATAATTTACCAGGTATTATGCATATGTATATGTATGTGCAATGCATCCACACACACATACACTAAAAATTCTTGGGCAACCAAATTTTCTTCCCTTGTTGCAGCGTTTGTCTTCTTTTCTCCTCGGTAGACTCTCATGGGAACCTCGACATGCCTGTGACACAATATCTTACGCTTCCCACCTCTCCGAGCTTGTGGAGAACTGTACAGGCGGTGGGAACTGGCTTTCACAAGACCTCATGCTAAAAGCATTTAAAACGGAAAACTTACTTTCATTTTCCTTAGAATTTGCCCTTGTAGACACCAAAAAAAAAAAAAAAAAAAAAAAAACCCCGAAAGGAAAGAAACTGCCTCTAAGCCACCTAAGTAGGACTACAATTCCATAGGACTGCAATCTCTGCCACCTTGAAGACATTTGCAGACATGGCTAGCAGCCTGTCCTGTTTTCCCCCCAGGAATTTCAGGTTCCTAAAAGCAGATTTTTTTTTTAAATTAATTTTTCTTTCTTTTTTTTTTTTTTTTGAGATTTTCACTATAGGGCGCGTGCGCTCGCCAGCACGACAG